>NC_089743.1:43016476-43036476 GCF_040412425.1 Macrobrachium rosenbergii
TCACGGGAATGAAGACAGGTAGCAAAAAATATACAGTATACGGCCACGATGAAACTGAAAAGGCCTTAGAGTAAAGGTGAAAGATCTAGTGCATTATTGTTTCAACTCCCTCGTGGCCATATACTCTCTCTCTCTCTCTCTCTCTCTCTCTCTCTCTCTCTCTCTCTCTCTCTCTCTCTCTCTATATATATATATATATATATATATATATATATATATATATATATATATATATATATATATAATGTATATATATACATATATATACGTGTGTGTTTAATTTTTATATGTCTGTAAGCCTGGAAATAACTCAGTCAGCAATTCGATTTTGAAGAATGACAAGCACAAAATAAATGATGATTGAAATGAAGAAACAACATTCCCAAGCAATAAAACAAGAAGAAAGAATGGAAAACATTCCTGAGGAAATAGCAGTAATGACAGTTGAATGGCATTTTGTTTCATGAAGTAAGAATACGGCAACGTGTTCGATTACTTTTGTGAGATATGAGAAATCTCTGAAAAATATATGGGGGAAAAAAGCAAAGAATCACTTCAAGAGATTCGAACTACAATTTCTATGTTAGGTCGTTAATGCGTGCACATTTATATTTCACGCATACACTGAAAGTTCAAAGCGGATACAAGAATGCATACATATTAATTGCAACTACTCACAAATAGCTCTCTCTCTCTCTCTCTCTCTCTCTCTCTCTCTCTCTCTCTCTCTCTCTCTATATATATATATATATATATATATATATATATATATATATATATATATATATATATATATATATATATATATATATATATATATATATATATATATATATATATATATATATATATATATATATATATATACATATATAGATATACATATATAGATATATATATATATATATATATATATATATATATATATATATATATATATATATATATATATATATATATATAGGTGCGTGTGTGTATAGTCCTCATGATATGAATTACAAGCAGAAAATATTAACCACAAACGCTACAAATTCCACATACGTCTTTCCTTCCTTCCTTCCTACAGACAGATAATCCCCCAAAATAGAAGAAACTCAGTTCGCGCAAAGCAGAAACATGCTGAGCTGAATCATGAAGAGGTACAATCGTGAAGGCAATCTTCCTCCGCAACTCCTGGGGTCCAGGTCCTATTTGACCTATTCCTTACAAAGTCCTCGCGATGAAAGGGTGATCATCGGATAAATCAATAAATGGTCATTTGCTTCTTACGAATTTGAGCTGCTTGAGTGAGTAAGCAGGTAGCGGAGATAGGGAAGGGAAAAGGGAGGTGGCGTGGATATGAGAGAGAGAGAGAGAGAGAGAGAGAGAGAGAGAGAGAGAGAGAGAGAGAGAGAATCTTATGGATATCTTAAGGATGGTTTCATTCCAGTAGATTAAGATTACCTCGTCGAGGCCTTTCCATTCTGATGGTATTTATTCTGACGTGGCACTGAAGACTCACGTCTCTCTCTCTCCTAATTCACAGTTTAGATAAAAGCGGCAAACTGGATTTTATAGAATGCAAATTCGCCCCTCCTCGTCTGTTTCGAGAATCGAACGCGTGTCGTTCAGTTGTGAGCGTAATAGAAAGCACAAAAAACACTTAAGGTATGTTCGCTGATTGAATAAACTGCCTGTGACTGACTCCATTCAATCGCAAACGGAAGAAGCAGCCCAAATCTGAGATGTACCAAATAAGGAAACATAAGACCAACATAAAGTTATAAGATACCAACAAAAAGGAAGAAAAGAACTCAGAACTCACAGTACGAAAAGAAATCCATATCCTAGTTACAGATTTACCCATTTGAACTGAGTGACCTGCCTATATTGAAAGCGACCTGATGAGAGATCGGATAAATATATGGCTTAGAAAGCGTACTCTTTAGCCAATAAACTTCACCGCATTACGGGAACTCCCATTCAGACTTCCTCTCCAGATCCAGGCTGACAGAAGGGAAGGAGTCACTCGAGACTGCTGAGTTTGAACGTCAAGGATGAGACTGAATGGCCTGATTCATCCTCAAAAGACTGAATAGATGGCGTAATCTAATGAAGGCTGCTGGTAACGAGGGTTAAACATTCACGAGAGAACGGGAAATGGATGAAAGTCAGCAGAAACTAGGAGGGGTAGAGGAGCCGTCAATAACAAAAATGGAAATAAATGGAGTTATTAGATTTATAATAGTTAAAATTGAGTTAACAGTGATGCGCATACACACAATGAAGAAAGTTTGCGTAGTGCAGACTACAAACAATAATAATAATAATAATAATAATAATAATAATAATAATAATAATAATAATATCTTTGACTCCAATCAGAAATTCATGTCACACTGATTATTAGTCATTTACGTCAATCACATAAGAGCAAAAACTCAGTGCTATGCCAGCAATCTTGTTCTTCAAAACAAGACAGAAAAATTAACATCTCTTGAATCCACATGACATGAAAATGAATCACTCAGTCGTAAACAACTGCGACTATTAAAAACATTCAGTATCTTATTATTCAATAATAATGTTAATGAATAATTCCTAACAGTAGCAAAATTATTTATAAATTAATAATATGATCACCAACCGATCGAGACGTAAATAATGACTAGTTAATATCAGAATGGAATGGAATGGAATACAGAATTTAGGCCAAAGGCCAAGCACCGGGACCTTTGAGGTCATTCAGCGCTGGAATGGAAATTGAGAGTAGATAGGTCTGAAGGGCGTAACAGGAGGAAAACCTGGCAGTTGCACCATGAAATAACTGTTCGCAGAGGTTGGATAGCAAGATGGAGGAAAGATATGAAAGGAGGTACAGTAAAAGGAACGGAAGGGGTTGCAGGTAGGGGTCGAGGGGACGCCGCATAGAACCTTTAGTAATGCCTACAGTGCACCACGCGAGGTGCACTGACGGCACTACCCCCTACGGGATGTTAATATTAGAGCACCCAAATACTGAAACATGGAAGAGAAACCTCTGAAATAAATTGTTAACTCGAATTTCCAAACGCTTCTAGTCCAAACTCGAGCCCACGAACTTTAAAATAATATTAAAGGAAAACGAACCATGCATTAGACGCTAACAAGATCAAACGACCTTCATCCAAATATCCATGCAAGGCACTTCAGATCATCCAATCACCCAGTGACGGCTGAACCTTCCTTCCTCCGTCTCCTCAAAGGTGTCTTCATCGTAACGACTGCGCGCGCTCTCTCTCTCTCTTTTATATTTCTTTCTACATCTCAAATCTTTCAACCCTGTAAATTCTCTCTCTCTCTCTTTTATATTCCTTTCTACATCTCAAATCTTTCTTCTCTCTCTCTTATATTCCTTCCTCCATCTCCTCAAATCTGTCTTCCCCGTAACTGCTTCTCTCTCTCTCTCTCTCTCTCTCTCTCTCTCTCTCTCTCTCTCTCTCTCTCTCCTTCTGCAATCAACCCCGTCCCGCACCATCATTCTCGTCCTAAAAAGAATCTTCTGCCTCACTCCATAACCTCCTCCTCCTCCTCCTCCCACTTCCTCCCCTCCCCTCTCCTCCTTCCACTTCCTCCTCCCCTCCCCTCCCCTACATTATTTTTGGCAAGTCGGAGGTGTTATGACAATGTCGAGATATTTTCGTGGCCGGGGTCGAGAGCGTAGTAGACCCCCTTTTATCCCTCTGGGGGGATGAAATGGAAGAGATTTCGGAGAATTCATTAGCGTATGTAAATATATTTCTTCAGCAATTCCTTCTCGTTTTTCTCATCCCCTACATTCGGTCGTGCGTGTGCAATATGCTTTTAGAACCCATTGCTAATCACTGACGCATTGCAAGGGCGTAATAATGTATTGAAACAGTGCAAGTTAACCGAAGCATTTAATGTATTAAGTGAATAAGCTTGTATAGATCGCAAAAAAGATGCTTCACTTCGGTCTGTAAGAATTAACAGATTAGCAATGAAGGGTGCCTGGGCAATGCGCAGGAATTGGCGACAGACAATACTTTAGTGTAAGAAACATTACTTCGGTGTACTTAAAACCAACTGGTATGAAGTACGTTTAAAAGTTCACTAGCAAAAAAAAGTACGTTTCTCTTATAAAAACTTGAATATGAAAGAGTATAAATATATATAATGACTTATTATCTACATAAGATTTGAACGGAAAAATGTGTTTTACTGCAAATTATATCTGTAAATTTTACGCTCAAACATACACACATATATACATACATATACATATATATAATATATATATAGGCTATATATATATATATGCACACACACACACACACACACACACACACACATATATATATATATATATATATATATATATATATATATATATATATATATATATATATAAATGAGAGCAGTCGCTTTCACAAAAAATAACTGCGTGCTTATTTCGTACGATTGTTTAGCCAAAAGCCTTTTTAATTACATGATTAACTTCATGTGCCTTTCATCAAGAACCACTGGTAGAGCAGCAAATGGCAAAATATAATTGATATTCTACTCTCTTTCACATAATATGAATAATTGACAAAATTCATTACTCCAAGTTTTCCTATGTATATTGTTACGTCCTACGGGTTACCAAGGTCAAGAAAATAGCAGTGAAAATGTTAAGAGCATTTACGTGACCTTACAACAGAACATTATCTCTAGAAACGTTCCAAAACATTATCTCTAGACATTTTCCAAAACATTATCTACAAAAATTGTGTACAAGAAAATAATTTTTTGAAGACGAATACTCGATAAGCAGGATAATTTATAAATAAAAAATCTCTCCTGCAAATCATACCAAACTATAAATATCCTTTAGGACAGACAGGAACCACCTTTCTATCCTACCTTCATCGAGATGGGTATCTGTAGCCCCAGTGTTTGACAGCATAGTGGTCAGTGAGAATCCTAACAATACTTTACTAATTTACTGCCCTAGTTTCTCTATTCTCTTGTGACCTCAGCCATTATCTAATTACAACCATAGTCCGTAAACGTGTTTATCCCTATACACGTTCACGTCATTCCCTATTTGCCCCGGCAATGGTGGAGATATTTTGGTAAAATGCGTCGCCTTCAGGTATATCCGATAGAATTAGGAAAGAAATCCACAGTTCGCCGACATCTAGGACGTTGATTGTGACAACAGTATATATACGTTGGAAATTACCAGCGGCCCAGAGTGTTGATTAATTGTTCCAGCATATAAACCATATATATATATATATATATATATATATATATATATATATATATATATATATATATATATATATATATATTGCACAAAAAGTAAACATTATTTATTTCAAAAAACACCTCTTTATTTTCATCAATTATTTCTCTCCAACCCTCAGAGGTCTTAAAACACTAACCCGTTCTCCCACAAACCCCCCCAATTTTTATGCGGCCTATTATTTTCTCTGACGGCCGCTCCGCGCGCGTCTTTACTGCTCATAAGAGACGACAGGCAGGAAGATTTAGGGGACCTTAATGGCAAGAAGACAGTCTGGCTGGCCTGAGACGCCCTAAAATGCCGTCTGAGTATATCAGTACCGAGATGTGTCAGACCGAATGGGAGGATTAGGATGATATAGGCGTGGATAAATGCATAATCAAGCAGAATGGTTAGCGAGTGAGTAGTTGACATTGAATTCAGATATAGAGGATGTCGTGCAATTGGAACTTCAAAAGTTCAAGCTAAGATGCATTTTAATACATTTTTATTCATCTATTTAACATTTAATTTAGTTTTTATTTTTAATGAGTGAGATCTCTTTTTTCTGTGTTTCCCTTTACTTTCTCTTACTTCCTGATGAACACCATATTCTTTGGGAGCTTGAATTTCAAGTCAGTGGCCCCTGTGGGCTTGTTCCATACGAATAGTTTTCATCTTCTGAATAATAATAACGATAATAGATGTTGAGTTTGATGCTTATTGCAAAGGCGATGAAACATTAGTACAACATATGCTGGGATGCTGATTCAAACTTTCAACTTAACTTTTGATATTCTGCAACTGCGACAAATAATGAAATAATTCATGAAAACAGAGTAACGGTGAATTAATATGTACTCGTAAAATGATTCAAATAAAGAAATTCACGAAAACAGAATGACAGTGAATTAATATGTACTCGTAAAATGATTCAAATAAGGAAATTTATAAAAACAGAATGACAGTGAATTCATATGTATTCCTAAAATAACTTTCATCAAATGATAATGAGTATTTTGTGACTTCACAATTGGGAGTGAATTCTAATCAAGCAAAATAAACTTCTTATTCACGTTAATTTATGGATTATGACGCAGTAATAAATAAAACTGACATGATTTAAAATTTCTTAAGTCTCCACGATAAATGAATGGGCTAACTAGTTTTACTGAGTATATCAAATGTATAAATTTCTCGGTATTCTGTTTTACAGTTTTAATGTATCCATACCTAAAACAGTGTTTTTACATGTATGATTTTTATCTCATGCATTCCTATTTTTAATTCATTCCCACAAGAAATTTGCATCTTTCTATTATTCTTTTCCGTTACTTTTATTCCCCAATCTTCCCTCGTTTCGGTTTAATATTTTTTTATCAAAACATCACCTTTTGGCTTCTACATTCCAACAGATCAGGGCATTTAAAACTTGACAATGACCTTTGTGCTCTAATGAGCCTGACCTCTTCAGTAATGCAGGTGAGCAGCCTAATTTCGTTCGTGATTGCATCCATATAGACAAGTTACTCAAACAAGGGAACGGTCTTCGTCAAATGTCAACTCTAATCTTGGCAATGACGAGACGTTTCGTCTTGTAAATAACCGTGACCAGTGACTTTTTTGGAAGCTGACATTGGCATTCATTTTTGAGATCTATTTCCTAACAGGCGGGGCATCGATTTAATTTAACTATTTCTTTATTATTATTATTATTATTATTATTATTATTATTATTATTATTATTATTATTATTATTATTATTATTATTATTATTATTTATAAGATAAACCCTTATTCACACGAAACAAGCCTAAAGGGGCCAGCGACTTGAAATTCAAGCTTTCAAAGTATACTGCATTCATTTGAGAGAAATTACCAGATAATAAGAAATAGCTACAGAGAGAAGGGATACGTTATTAGCAGGGAAAAAATTCAAACCGAATGTAATTAAAAGTCTAAAATATATTTACAAAAAGTTACACAGTATGATTTTTGTTTTAAATTGCCAACTCAACCGTTATAATCTTAGTTCTTCACCTCCACGTCCTCACAGTGTTGTTCCTGTGTCAGCAATGTGCCTCCAACATGACACTCCCAAAATATATATATAAATTTGCTGATGTGTGAGAGGCGCTCCCCCACCAACTGATTCCGATGATGAAAGATGGCCCGTCATGAGTAATAATTCAATTCATTACCCAATCAGATAGTTAATTAACTTGATAAAGATAACGATCCGAGTCGTGTGTTTGATTTCGCGCCTGACGGCTACGTATCCATTGCCATAATTAACTCAGATAATTAAGTTTAAGTATTTCCCCCGCCCCTCCCTCTATTCCGGCAAATACCTCGTTCGATTAATTGGAATGCTCGTCAGGATATATTCCCTCGTCCCTATATCTCATTAGCTTCGATAACTCTCATTTGGTGAATGGTTATTAACACCTTCTGCGAGTCAATGGATCCAGTATCATCTTCCTACTCAAAACACGATTGACTGATTGGCTCTATGTCAAACTGATGATGTCATGACAGCGAACGGTCACTGACCCCCCGAAAGAAATATTTGCCGTAAAGAAGACAAAGCCAGGTCTGGGCAGTGCACGGGTGTGTGCCCATCAAGAAATGCAAGATGATGACGTCACTAAGGCTTAGAACATCTGTAAGCCAAGGTGTGAGGCTGGCAACCCCATCGGAAAAACCCCTTCTTGAAATTTTTTAGGACAGTACACTTTGCACCCTTCTCTATAAAGGAAACGGGGAAACAAACATGTAGCTCGTGTGTGTGTATGTATGTATGTATGTATATATATATATATATATATATATATATATATATATATATATATATATATATATATATATATATACATATACAAAATGAAATTTATACAAACGCTTTAAATACAGCTTCCCCATTAAAATTTTAAAAATCCACTCATCATGGTATGAAATCACTCACTATTGTATATTAAAAAACGAACACTCATATTAAATTTCATGAAGAAATCTGGAATCTTCGAAGAATTTAAAAACTGCCCCAGGTTTTTTAAAAAACAAATCTCCTAATGGCACGGATTTGGTAACCTCTATCTACTACATTCATGCTCTCACTGCTAAACTGCTTAAACCAAGCTTGAATCCCCAAGCTAGGGAAATGAACTTCAAAGCTTCGTTTCCGCTTCATAAGCTAAACATGAAATCTAAACACAAAAGGACTAAGTCTCGTAGTTAATGCTGAGGTGTAATGAGTTTTGTCCTACCATCTGAACCATTGGTTTTTTAACCGGGGGTGCGAAGCCGGTTCGCAAGGGGTGAGAGGATGCCTATGGATAATTAAAGCAAAATATATTCTTATATACGCATGCTATTTTTTCAGAAAAATTAAAATAAAATAAAATAAATAATTAATAATAATAATAATAATAATAATAATAATAATAATAATAATAATTATTATTATTATTATTATTATTATTATTATTATTATTATTATTATTATTCCTACAGCAGTGCTTTGATTTTTGTCATGAAAAAAAAACTGTAAGCTTTAGGAATGAAGATTAAAAAATGTGGGTTTGTTATTAATAGACAGTCATAATTATCAACTTTGTATTTTAGCTTTTTTTTATTTCAGCAATTCAGGGCGTGCGAGAACTGACTGCTGATTTGAAAGGGGCGCGTACACCGAAAAAGGTTAAGAACCACTGATCTAAAGGGAAGTTTATCAACTAAACGCAAGCTTCAACTTAATCTTTTGTTTTGATCCTGCTTCCTGAATCTTTTGTTTTGATCCTATTTCCTTAACCTTTTGTTTTGATACTATTTCCTTAATCTTTTGTTTTGATCCCATTTCTTTTGTTTTGATCCTATTTCCTTAATCTTTTGTTTTGATCCTATTTCCTTAATCTTTTGTTTTGATCCGATTTAATTAATCTTTTGTTTTGATACTATTCCCTTAATCTTTTGTTTGATCCTTCCTTAATCTTTTGTTTTGACCCTGTTTCCAGCGAGTATGATTTGGGTAGACAACTTGCTTGTCTTGTTAGTTCTACCATTAAAACCACACAAAAACAACGGAAATAACATCACTATAGGCATTAAAAACATCACAGATTATAATAAAAAAATGACTTTAAATTTCCTTACTAATTACTATTGATTGATACTTTCCTCGTTTCAGGTACCTTTTCCCGCCACATTAAGTAACCCTTTTTAAGCTGACTGAAATGTTCTTTTTCGTATTTTTCTAGCCAAGAAATTTGACAGATATTGTTTTTTTTTTTAGAATTTTTTTTTTCAGATTTGCTGACCTTTGCAGACATGACCATTCTTGGATGAAAAGAAGCCTATAGTACTAATATATATATATATATATATATATATATATATATATATATATATATATATATATATATATATATAAATATACACACGCACACACAAACAAAGCCACTCCAACATCTTCTAAAAACATAACAGACACCTCACATGTCTCGAACTGTCGACCTAACCGCTCAACTGTCCTCGCTGCTGGGAGAAAGGGAGCTGGTTTGGTACGATACATGTGCATGTACTACCGGGGTCTGAGCGATGTCAGGTAGGGCAGCCGATCGAGACTACAGTCTATCCCAAAGCCAAATCAAAGTCCTTCAAAAGAAGGCATCGTGCTTACTCCATACAAAAAATGGGAAAAAAGGACGTTAAAAAGAAGAAGATATATAATACATTCTTAACCCAAGTGGCGACCTTTCACAGTTGACTACCTCTCAGGTACGATGAACAGAGGTACAACGGGAATATACAGACAAGAATCAAACCTTATCCGTCTCACCGTTCTGAAAACTACGCTAACTATCAAAACCTTTCCCTTAGGAGGAGGGAAAATCTCACAAACACACACATTATATATATATATATATATATATATATATATATATATATATATATATATATATATATATATATATATATATATATATATATATTTATACACACACACACACACACACACATATATATATATATATATATATATAAAATAAAAATATATATAGTGTAAAATAAAACTTGTACTTCATTCACTTGCTTATCGAGGAATTTCGATGTTATTCCCTTTACTAGTTCCTCGCTGGCTGAGCGGGTTCCGTTCTCGCCTACCACTCTGTTGGTCGCGAGTTCGAATCTCCGACCGGCCAGTGAAGAACAAGAGGAATTTGTTTCTGGTGAAAGAAATTCATTTCTCGCTATAATGTGGTTCGGATTCCACAATAAGCTGTAGGTCCCGTTGCTAGGTAACCAATTGGTTCCAAGCCAGGTAAAAATAAATCTAATCCCTCGGGCCAGCCCTAGGAGAGTTGTTAATCAGCTCAGTGGTCTGGTTAAACTAAGATATACTTAACTTATTCCCTTTACTTTTCAGGATTATCGGAACACGGCTCATAGCGATAACACAAGCATAACAGTATTAAAAAAATGACTTCCACTTTCTTCCATTTGCTTATCTGCTCGCGTAGTCCCATATTCCCGCGAGAAGCTGAGAGATAGAGAGAGAGAGAGATAACCTCATAAATTCACTCTCTGGACTCAGGAGCAACTGGGTTCCTTGGAGACAAGAGGTTTTAATTAATATTTTACGTAACGTTCACGGTACCGTATTTATTTAATTTTTTTTTGTGAAGTTAAGACATATTTTTTTATCAAAATAGTTTTTTTACTATTTTTTCTGTGCGTATGAATTCCCTATTACGACCTTTGACATTATTTTCTTGCGATTAACATCGATTACATTGCTATCCGGTCATATTTCCCTGGAATAAATCCTATTCCGAAGAATGAAAGTTTTTTTTTAATATATACTGAAAAGTGGATAGCAAAGTACCGTCCTTAAATGTCTGTAATACTTTTCTTCTTTCGTATAGCATAGCTATAATATAGCAGCTCTTTATTAATATGTAAGCTTGGCGTAAGATAATGATTATAGCAAGCATGATATACAGAAAAAAATACATACTGGGCAAAGGCTCTAAGGACAAAGCGGTATTTAAGAAAATACTTTAGAATGAACAAATTCTAAAACCAATTTTGTTTGTGTGTGTGTATGTATATATGTGTATATATATATATATATATATATATATATATATATATATATATATATATATATATATATATATATACTAGTTTTATACATGATATTTTCATACTTTCTAATATAAAATTATACTAATATCCAAGAATATGTTATTGGGGGTGGGGGGGCGGGTATTATATAAGTGACCGTGTCTTACAGATTCACCCATCAGGTGAATGTGATAAGCAAATTTAAACGTAGTTTCGTCGTTGATTATTTAGCGAGAAAGTACAGTGAATTCAACAGTTACTATCTGATTATCGCTTGATATTTCAAAAAATGTTTCTTTGTAACTGCCTGAAACATAAGTTTACGCAGCGCTATACAGGTAATTCTGAAAACAAAACAGCCCAAGTCAATGGCATCAATCTGAACAACTGAACAATGCATCTCATTTTCAAGTTATCGATTTTGCAGGCCATTATTAACGTTAAAGATGTATCTCGACCTGCTATTTGATGCAGACAACTAGTATATTGTTTTCGTGGCAGTATTCCTACGAGACCTATTTATATTTCTGAATTTTGCCAGTCAGGTCAATGACTGCAACTATGCATGAGGAAAAAGTGCTGAATCTAACATAATTTCAACAAGACGGCAGGAAATACGCCATATTCAGAAAGCAGTACAAATACAGATTAAGTCTTCGTGATAATGTTTTACCATGTAAGCCAGAAGTAATGTTTTTCGTAAATACCTCTGCGAAGCCTTTCTTATATAAAACTTGCAGTTTCTGATGTCATATTCTTTATGAAGTCTAATTTTAATTTCGACGAATTCCCCATTATTATTATTATTATTATTATTATTATTATTATTATTATTAGAAGTAGTAGTAGTAGTAGTAGTAGTAGTAGTAGTAGTAGTAGTAGTAGTAGTAGTATTCAGATGATGAACACTATGATGTTCAATTGAAAGACGTAACAATAGGTAATGGGGCATACACAAAGAAGAGATCAGTTATTATAAAAGAAAAAAATAAATGAACAAATTGATAAATAGATAAAAATGTAATAAAATTATTAAAGCTCAAGGACAACTGTTTTAGGGCAGTAATGCATTTCATCTTCGCTTGAACTTTTGAGGTTCCAATTGCACAACATCCTCAGGTTTGCCGAAGGAGAGATAAATCTGTCATTGAAACTGAAAAACTGACCACAAAATACACTTACACCAACTAACAAAAAAAAGAGTAACGAATTCCTGTCTTCTAAGTTCTTCTCTGTTATAAGTATTTCTCATAATGTCGGCAGCCCTCGTTCTATTATTATTATTTTTTTTTTGCCAGAAAATCTTCTTAGCAAGCCACTCAATTTTATTACCTGGACAGGAGTGAGAGGTGGTCGCACTTGTAGTTAGATAAAATAAATACAAAATAAAATAAAACAGCATTTAAAAGGAATATTTCCTGTGCTTAAGAAATAAAAAAAATGTCTTACAAATCAGGGTATGACTATCCCAACAAGACCAAATTATATGTGCCAACTGATGAAAATTAATGACTACGTAACGAGAAAGAATTTCATTACCGTCATAAGCGATAACAAGTTGATCTGTGTACACGTTGGCGTGTTGTTAATCACCAAATCCAATACGACAGGTAAGAGTAATGTGTATGTATGTAAATGTATGGTAAATATAAAGCCCAAATTCCATTTACATTACACCCTACATCGACTAGATCTAAAGTTATATACAACAAGTCAATTTCTACTCATATCTGGACTGGCAAATACTAGAATTGGAATATAAGATTTAGGCCAAAGGCCAAGCGCTAGGGCCTATGAGAGCATTCAGCACTGAAAATAATGTTGAAACAACCGTTAAAAGAGGGTGGGAAGTGAGATGGAAGAAAACAACTGTGAATGGTGATGTAGTGAAAGGAATGAAAGAGGTTGCAGCTAGGGGCCGAAGGGACGCTGCAAAGACCTTTGAGAAATGCCTACAGTGCACCAGGTGAGGAGCACAGACGGCACAACCCCCTTATGGGACTGACAGAAATACGGCGGGATATAATTACTGGGTATTTTCATGTAAATACTAATCCTTAACAGATAAGCAAAAAGGGCTTGTCTAGATGCCTGCTATTGACAAGACTCTTTGAAAGTCTTTGGAAGATACAATATTACTGCCGAGGTTTTTGCTGTTTATACAATACTTAAACAGGCAAACAGAAATACATGTGTATTTGTTAAGAAAATTGTGATGAATTGTAATTATGAGTGATTGCAGGGAATATATTTAAATTATAACGAGTGACAAATTAAAACAAACTGTAATTTACCTCGTAATTTTGCACAGTAATCTAGGGTAAGTTATTGTGCGTTTTTATACTTACATGAAATCTTACACATTAGCGTGGCTACCTTTTTATGTACGGCATATTTACGCAATTTCGTGTATGTATACTCGTGCATAATACCGTAACATCACGTACAATACTGAATAATGATCCAGCGTTACGCAAACGAACAACTTGACCATACAATAGAAACACAATGAAAGAAAAAACTCTTTAAAGTCTACAATAATTGGACAGATCTCGAAAACATGATATGCAATTGACTTCCTAAATCAGCAATTAACGTCTTGAATCAGAGGTTAACTTCCTGAATCACCAGTTAATGCCCTGAATCACCAGTTAACTTCCTGAATCAGCAGTTAACTTCATGAATCAGTTATAAAACCAATACGATGATGTGCGATTTCACTCTCTGCCAACTTAGGGCCTACGATAAAATCCTACTCATCAGGCGCATGCGCACGTCACCAAAACACACCGTAGTATATGACCTTTCATGCAAACGAGCGTAATCACAAGGGCCATGCAGATATATTGCCATGACTGATCGCTTTCAATCAAGTGGTCTGTCAATACACGCCAAATATTCCTTATGCAGGTCAGAACGAGAGGTAGGTCGCTTGTCCGCAGAGAGGGCAACGTTATGCTCTCTCTCTCTCTCTCTCTCTCTCTCTCTCTCTCTCTCTCTCTATTCCTTAATGCTTTAATTTTTTTTAACTGTATGAAACACAGGAGAATGATTTCTGCAGAAAGCATGAATGCACCGTTGGCGTTTAAGGGTGTACGAGGATGTGTGTGTGTAAAATATATAAGTACAAAAAAACTGAAATTCGAAGTAAAAGAATGTTAGACTGTTCCAAAACATCTTTTACCATCAGTTAAAAACATCTTGCAACCGTGATGTTGAGCGCGTGAATTAAATTAAGCACAAGAAAATTTAAAAGACAACTATATAGGAGCAAAATAAAACCTGGAATACCGGATAAACGCAGATTTTGAAACTTCCAGACCTTGAAGAATCTGTATTTACGCATAAATACGAAAAACTGAATTATGAATTCAGAAGTTTTCAAAAAGTCAAGCAGTAGAGCAAATAACATATATATATATATATATATATATATATATATATATATATATATATATATATATATATACATATATAATATATATATATATATATATATATATATATATATATATATATATATATATATATATATAAAAATTTCGTTAGTGAAATCAAATACTGGTCTTTGAACTTCTAGAACTGAGGTTCTTTAAAATGTTGAAAATGAAAAAGTCGATTTAGTGAGAATTAACTGTTATTTTTACTAACTTCAAGAGCCTTACGTTATCAAACAAGAATGCAGGATTATTCTATTTTAACTAGGAGATCATATACAGGGTTTTCAATCCAAGAGCGTCATCGTGATTAATAAAATCCTTTTGGAGTACCAAATCAAAAGCAGGTCTCAAAACATTGGGATCTATGAATAAATATATATTTGCTAGAATATGGATACGGAATTACATGCGAATTTGTACACTGTACGAAGTTAGTAAATCAACTCTTTCAAAAAATTACTTGACGGTGATTTCCAATCAAGGTGTTAAATCTTTAGAGTTGGAACCGATCATTCTATCAGGGAATGAAACAAAATATGTATATGGGAATTCTTGTACTGAAAGGTACATCAGCATGGAGAACTTTAATGAACAGTAATTCAAGGAGCTTGCATATGAAATTTTTGTAAGCCAAATGTTAACTATTTAAATGTGGCTGAAAATGAAATAATACGACTAAAATATCAAACCCTAAAGTGAAGCGAGGAGCGCCTAGTTCATAACAAACCTTTTTTCACCAAATTTACTGAACTAACACTGAAAAAAACTATTCGTTGCTTTGAGGAATTGATCTTATAAAATTAAGAATAAAATATAAATGTTTCCAATAAAAAAATCTGAGTTATCTAATCATTTAAAAGCCGTTAAAAAAACAGAAAAAGGTTTTATTTATATATATAATTATATATATATAAATTATATATATATATATATATATATATATATATATATATATATATATATATATATATATATATATATATATATATATATATATATCTTAGCCACAAATATCCCTAAATACAAAATTCACGATGACCTGAACTAAAATGGCATTATATATATATATATATATATATATATATATATATATATATATATATATATATATATATATATATATATTTATATATATATATATATATATATATATATATCCGACACAGTTTCGAACCCATGCGTTTTGAGTTCTAATACAGAGGTGACAGTGCATTTATCCACTAAGTTTTCATATATATATATATATATATATATATATATATATATATATATATATATATATATATATATATATATATATATATATATATTCATACCCATGTTAGGCTTCCATAATACATCCCATCCCTTTGAAGCCTAACACGAGTAGTATGAATATATATACACAGTGAACTTGTGTGATTATCTGGTTAATACATATGTATGTAGGCGTGTATGTAAATTTAAAAACATATTTTTTTCTTACCTGTTTCGTTTCCTTCCATCTCTTCCTCTTATTGTCTCCCTAAATGAAGTGGACTTCCAGATATAACGCTGTTGTGGTCAGGGATCAATTCTTGCAAAGATGATTCTGCAACAGCAGCGCAAAACCAAAGTCACTTATGGAAAATATCCTTTAAACTTATTATCAACTTTCTCTCTTTATTTCATCTTTGCTTGGTTGTTTTTTGTTCGGCTTTATATCAGAAGCGCTTAATCCATTTTTACTAAGATTCACTCTATTGGTTATCTATCCTGAACTTGACGGGTCACAAAGTAATCCCACCTTTCGGGTTGACTTCTAATTATACCCACTACGGGCAACTTTCGTCAGGGCACCAACGTTTCGCCAACCCCACAGACGTCATTACAAACTTTGGTGGCCAACTTGAAACGGCTGCTGCCCATTGCAGGTTTTTTTTTCTCTCCGTCAAACTACCGACACAAAACTAACTTGCGCTGAAGAGACGCGACATTGGGAAACTCACCCAAAAGAAAAAGGAACTAAAATATAAAAAAAAAAATGTTTTGATAAAGAAGGATGACCTTTAAAATGAGAATGACTATGTCTAAATTGAAATAAATAAAAAAGACACAAACACCGAGGGGTCTTAAATACACCACTTCACTTGTTGCTCATTGCGAGAGGAGTCGCGCGGGGGTGCTCCTTCTCCCTGACCGACTGGCGGGTGACTGCGAGAGAGAGAGTGAGTGAGTGGCAGGGGGAGGGGCCCCGGCCCAGTCACACACACGAACTATGGCACTGAGCGAGAGCCAGAGTCTCACGCAGACCGAGCGAGATCTTGGCCCTCTGCTCGTTTGTGGGCACTGGTTACTGCTACAGAGTTGCCACCACCTACCCGAGAGATTTATCAGGCTGCAAATCACGTCTCGTCTTCCGGAGATAGATAATTCTTATTACCAAACGCGAGCGAGGGGTAAAAAACACCCCCATTTTACAATCAACGCTGCCGGGAAGGGAAGTTTGTTCGAGGAGTTAAACCTACCGGCGTGCAATAGGCAACGCGCTTTTACCTTTCGGTAACTGGCAGGTGTTTTTCGCATGCGAATGGGAGGGGCATGAAGGGTGGGTACGGATCTAAGCACGTACCAATATCGCACCTTTTACCGTTTTCTCGCCACAGATAAGGTCTTCGGCGCGAAGAAGGTCTGACTAACATTTGGCATGAGAAACGTTCCTGATAAACTCTCTCTCTTTCTCTCTCTCTCTCTCTCTCTCTCTCTCTCTCTCTCTCTCTCTCTCTCTCTCTCTCTCGCACCCCGGGTTGGCACCGATGCTTTACTTTCTTAGAGGAAGGATTTCGGTTGCATCAGCGAACTCAGTCGATTCCCAGTTTGTTGATAGCGTCGGGGAAATCAAAATGAAATCACTTAAAAGAAATATAGAAAAAACATAAAACATTTTCCTTTTCGGTTTTGTTACTTATATATGATAGTGATTACCTTAGTTATAAAACAAGACGTACGGCCGACGCCAAGGAGATGTATTCGCAAGTTCGATAGGATCATATCAAGATAAAGATTAAGAATGACGAGGTCAAAGGATTTTACTAGTTGATGACTTATTCTCAGTCACATCTCCGGAATATTCCTAGTCAATAAATGGTCTTTTGACTCAATTACATATTCTCGGAATTTTATTACTTTTTGTTACTACATCAATCAAAATTACGGAATGATATTACTTTTTATTTCTACATCAATCAAAATTATGGAATTATATTACGCTTTATTTCAATATGAGTCAAGATTCATGGATTATATTACCTTTTATTTCTTCATGAGTCAAACAGCTTCACGGAATTACATCACTTCAGTTCTACGTGAGTCAAACAGCTTCACGGAATTACATTATATTTTACTTCTACATGAGTCAGCAAGATTCAAGGATTATATTACAACACAAACTCATGTAAATAAAGCATAATGAACAACACGAATAAGTAATTAAATATAACATATTCATACATACATACATAACGACAGAATCACAAAATGTAACCCTCAACGCGATTCCGTCCTCATTAGCCGAACGTAAGTAACCGAGCGTCAACAATTTATCGTATCGAGTGATTGACACCCACCGGAGTCTCAATTCCCCATTCAACTCCACTATGAGATTCGCTCCGTCATTCAGACTCACATCCTAAAGTGACCTGCCTACAGCGACCTGTCACCGCATGTAATCTTCATGCAAGTCCCAAATACGGAACACCCACCCGCTACACCGTAAGGAATAATTCACGTACGGCTTACGCCGAAGAAGCGGATTATACTCGCGTAATTTAGCAGTATTATAGTTCTCTCTGAGAGAGAGAGAGAGAGAGAGAGAGAGAGAGAGAGAGAGAGAGAGAGAGAGAGATTTCAAATATTATTACAGATGCGTTTTTCATTCTCTAGTACTACGAATATTACTACATACTGCCGCTAATACTATCAATGCTATGAGAGAGAGAAAGATTCCAAATATAATTGCAGGTGCATTAGCCATCCTGCAATTAGAGCTATAAATGCCATTACAGCTTTAGCACTGCTATTATTACTACTTTCAGTACCGACTTTCGGAGAGAGAGAGAGAGAGAGAGAGAGAGAGAGAGAGAGAGAGAGAGAGAGAGAGAGACTAAATTTCTGGAGTTATTATAGATGAATTTTCATTTCATTGCAAAAGGCATTACTACAACAACTATTATTAAGGTAGAGAGTGAGAGAGATTTCAAATATAATTACAGGTGCATTAGTCATCCTGCAATAGGAGCTATAATCGCCATTACAGCTTGAGTACTACTATTATTACGACTTTCAGTACCGACTTTCGGGAGAGAGAGAGAGAGAGAGAGAGAGAGAGAGAGAGAGAGAGAGAGAGAGAGAGAGAGACTAAATTTCTATAGTTATTATAGATGAATTTTCACTTCACGGCAAACAGGCATTACTACTAAAACGGATTTTGTCAATGTCAACAACCATGGTTTGAGAACAGAGCAGGAAAATAGAAGAAAAAAAAACCCTTTGTACTTCAGGATACGGAAATTTCTTTTTCAGAGTTTATATTGCCAAGCTCACAAACAAGCAAACAAAATAACTAACTAAAATAGAGGCGAATAAACAGGCATAAACATGAATAAACACTAAGTTCAATTACCTTTGACTTCGCTTGCTAATGTTTGGGACAGAAAAGACGAGACCTGATATTTTTCACACTAACAATTAATTTTCCCTTGATTTCGAAATGACAGAAATGAACAGGAGCATCAGAAACTGATCTGTTCATTAATATTTTTTTCCGTCCTCATGTGACGGTGTTTTTTTATGTTTTGCACGCTGACTGCGCTGTCAAGGAAAAGATATTGGAAAAATTGGATAAATATACTGGGTGTCCTTTCATGACTTGTCTTGGAGTATGTAACTCTGAATTATTATTTATCTTAATTATCTTTATCTTTTTTATTTAGCTAACATAAAGGCATTCATGTATACATTTCTGATTATCTACCAGGTGCTGTATTTAACAAGAACCATCTTCTTAATGGACTGAATATTGTTACAATAAGTGCATTATTTTTCCTGTGATGAAATGTGTACGTATATGTATATGCATATGTACACACAAACACACACTTATATATAATGTATATAATATATATATACACATATATATGTATATATATAGTGTGCGTGTGTGTGCG
>NC_089743.1:43041476-43043976 GCF_040412425.1 Macrobrachium rosenbergii
CTCTCTCTCTCTCTCTCTGACTGTGCTCTTACACACACACACACACACACACACACACACACACACACATACCAAACTAACAAACTCTCTCATTCTCTTTTCATATAACGCCTGTGATATTTTATATTTGAAGATTTTTTTTTGTATATAATGCATGTGATATTTTATATTTGAGGAGATTTTCCTTTTTTGTACATGATTAATGTGATACTTTATAATTGAAGATATTTTTCTTTTTTGTATATAATGCATGTGATATTTTATATTTGAAGAGATTTTTCTTTTTTGTATCGACTTCAGCACTGAATATAAGATTTAATCTGACAATTGTCCATTGCATTTTTTTTCCTTGCCTTTTTCCTTAAGATGATGATAATTAAAGACTTTGGGTAATGTCGAAGACAAATTAAATGCGATCTATTATAAGTAATTATATACCCCGTCAAAACGTAAACATTAAAGAAAACGTTGCTTCCTCTCTCAGGTGACGTCAGCAAATCGACGCGTGGGTTGACATGTATTCTTTGTGATACAGTGCATCTTGATAAGAGGATACGAGTTCCAGTACTCGTACGTTAACAATATGCAGGTACTGTATCCTAATATTTACCTTCGTAATATAAGTTTAAGCGTCACAGGTAGTTCAAGACTTCTAATTAAAACCGAGTTCAAAAATGACCTTTTGAGTTGATAACAGGGATTATGGATCTGATTTTTATAAAGTTATAAAGTATAAGTTTAGAGTTTAACACATCTGATTAAAGCAACGCCTTGACCTTGTTCTATAAAATTCAGCTGCCTACAGCTTAAACAAGTAAAAAATGCGCCCAAGTTTCTTCGGAGCAATCGATTTTTTGTACTGCGTATAGTTAAGGCCACCAAAAATAAATCTACCTTTCGGTGGTTTCGGTATAATGCTGTATGAGCCGCGACCCATGAAATTTTAACCAAGGCCCGTTGGTGGCCTGTCCTATATCGTTGCCAAACGCACGATTATAACTAAATTTAACCTTAAATAAAATAAAAACTACTGAGGCTAGAGGGCTGCAATTTGATATGTTTAATGATTGGAGGGTGGATGATCAACATAGCAATTTGCAGCCCTCTAGCCTCAGAAATGTTTAAGTTCTGGGGGCGGACAGAAAAAGTGTGGACAGAAAAAGTGCGGACGGCCAGACAATGCCGGTACAATAGTTTCCTTTTACAGAAAACTAGAAAAAGACGGGAGAATTATCATTGATAGTTTTCAACATCACCCGCCTCAGTAGTAAAACGAAACCACAAGAAACTGTCGTCTAGTACCTGAAGACAACGCCCCTAATCAGCCGAACTCAGCAAAAGCCATTGCTGGGACAGACACGGACTATACCCCTACAGAGATATTCTTGCCACCAGGACTAAGATTATAGACTGCGAGACAACAATATCAACTCTAGGTGGCCCGCTCTACTAGAAACCCGCTGCATCAAAGAGGAGAAGCAATAAATAAACCTTCAATATGAAGAGACTGTTCACCATTCCCACACTCTAAAATCTACAGGACCAAAATAGCAAACTTGTACGTCTACATGATCATCCAACCCTTTCTCATTCGCCAGTCTGGTGAGTGCCCGCTGCAACCTTTGATGTTACCAATTTCAGATTCTGGTATGGGTTAATGGCCCCGTCGCCCCCATGTTCGATTGGTAATTTTTACCTACACTCCCCCGTTTTGTTTAAATATAGCCTTTTCATCTAATTTTTCGCTTTCCTTCATTGAGGATAAGATTATGCTGTCTTGTAACGTCTGAAAAAACAAATAAAACCTTCAGTATATGAGCCGTTATTATCCCAACTTACTGCGGAAGTCAGGAAAATACATTATTTCAGCAGTAAGTTGGGATAATAAAAGTTCATATACTGAAGGTTTTATTTGTTTTTTTCAGACGTTACAAGACAGCATAATTACATTTATATTAATGAATATATATAAATTATTATATATATATATATATATATATATATATATATATATATATATATATACATACATTATATATACACATATAAATGTATATATATATATATATATATATATATATATATATATATATATATATATATATATATATATATAATATATATATACACACATTATATATATATATATATATATATATATATATATATATATGTGTGTGTGTGTGTGTGTGTGTGCGTGCGTGCGTGTGGTGTGTGTGGGTGTGTGTGTGTACTTATACTGGCATGCAATTAAATTAACCCTTAATGAAATAATAACGTCTCACGCTCATCAATCAGTAGACTTCCGTCATTATAGTGGATATATTTCCAAGAAACTTATGATAACACTGAGAAGAAGCACATAATTAAATGCCCCATTTATTTTGTCTTTCATCAGGATTATGATGAAGGTGAGGTGAAAACTTGTAATATTAGTTAATGAGGAAAGGGATATAAAGAGTTACGAAGTGACCTGCGGATTAACCAGGAGGATTTTATG
>NC_089743.1:43048976-43051476 GCF_040412425.1 Macrobrachium rosenbergii
ACATAATTTTAAAGAAATAATAATGTTATGAAGACTGACGCAGTCACTTCGATTCCTATTAATAGTTATGCCACTAACATATTACTGCGAATTAGCTTTAAGTGATTGTAATCTTGTTAAGAGTTGAAACTCCTTTGGAAACAAGTACATAAATGAAAAAGATATATATATATATATATATATATATATATATATATATATATATATATATATATATATATATATATATATATATATATATATATATATATATATATATATATATATATATATATATATAATATATATATATATATAATCATGCAATATCAAATCCACGCTACCTCGGGAATATCCCCGATGGGGAATTATCACCGAAGGGGAATTTATAAGAAGGCTCAGTGGTAACGTCGACTGGAGTTGCTGGATGGCGCGTCTGTGTCGTGGGATCGAGACTCGGCAGTGCCCGTCCATTTATCACTTATAAATTCCCCTTCGGTGATAATTCCCCATCGGGGATATTCCCGAGGTAAAAGTGGATTTGATATTAAGCGACATTTGTAGCTTCATGACTGTATATAAATCACGGTGATAAAAATGTCATATATATATATATATATATATATATATATATATATATATATATATATATATATATATATATATATATATATATATATATATATATATATATATATATTTATATATATATATATATATATATATATATATATATATATATATATATATATATATACATATATATATATATATACATACACACACACTGATAGAAACCGCCATGTGTCAAATCAATGCAAACTTTCAAGCATCTGGAAAATCAAAGACACGAGTACAAAAAATTAGGACAAAGGCTGAACAAATTTGCAAAGAGATCAATTTATTAGAAATCAGAATTCCAATACAAATGGTATTTTGATCCTTGAATAACATCTGGGTTATGTATGACAATGAATCTGTATATAGTTTTGTGAAGGTGAACGAAACCTGACCATATTCGCTTTTATGTAGAAATATAATGAGCTATAATTAAAATATAATATATAATTCAATGGCTAACAGGTTAATCTTTCTTATTTTGTCAGGGTAAAAAATGGAGAATTAGGGTCCGATTTACGGTTTATTTTTCATAGAACAATGAATGCACAAGATTAAGGCTTTGTTATCAAAACCTGTATTTCAATGAGTCCATGATAGATTATAACAAAACAAATATATTTATTTACAGGCCCACCTTAAATATCCTACCATATCAGTTAAATACTGAAAGATTATTTTCTCCAAAAAAACAAAAACACACAAAAAAGGAAAAATAACACACGGATGTAAACGAACAATCATTTGAATAAAATCGATGAGAAAAAAACATTAATTAGTCCTAAAGCCTTCAATATATTTTCCCCCCAGAACTTTTAATATGCAAATGTTTGCATTAAAATTCCACCGTCAGGATATCCAATACCGGCATCGATAATGAATGAAGGGTCTCCGTTGCATATCTAGGTAAGATATCGGAGAAAGAACGGAAATTACATGAAGACGTTAATGTAAGACATCATCATTTCAAAGTGAAGGTAAAATACGCTTTTCTGGAGTTTAACGTGAATGTATTTGTCCTTCAGAGGTAAAATTAATCGATAAACAGGATGTTTACAAAGTGGAATTAACATTAACACTAATATTTCAAAGAGAGTGCCTATACTACAATAGACTCCTGTAGGTGGGTAGTTTCGTCAGGGTACCTCACTCTAGGCATTACTAAAGGGTGTTTGAGGCGTCCCTGCGGCCACTAGCTGCACCCACTTTTTAGCATTTTACTTTACCTCCATTCCGCTTTCTTTCTTCAGTCTTGTTGTCCAACCACTCCAACTCCCTCTTTTCACTGTCTAAAGCTCTGAATGGCTTAGAGTGCCCCAGTGCTTGGCGTTATAGCCGTATCTTTCATAAATAAAATCAGTATATATTACAAATGGTCTTTGTATCTAATGATGGCAAAACTGTAATAACAGCTAAACTGAGATGCAAAGAGAGAGAGAGAGAGAGAGAATGCCCAATGAGGAGCAGTCAAAAAACCAATCGAGGAACAGGTATCAATATTATGACTGCAAACATAATTGGCTTCACTTGCCTATAATCAACCAGTTTGCCTTGGATAAGATCACAAAGATCGTTCGAGCCCTCTCTCTCTCTCTCTCTCTCTCTCTCTCTCTCTCTCTCTCTCTCTCTCTCTCTCTTTAAAACTCTTGATCTTTTCTCACTCTCTGTACGAAGTCAGGAGACTACAAAATTAGTGGATCAATACAAAGCACATTCGAATGGATCTGAGAGCAGTCCATATTTACATTAGGCAGGTTTAACCTTTCAGACAAGAGGAAACAAGCGTATTTTACAGATTCTCTTGAAATGTTAGATACGAAAGATTACGTAGAGCAGATAGAATTACGCTGTCCACTTTTAAACCGTCAGGTGCTACCAATATTAATATCTCCGAAAGCGAGAA
>NC_089743.1:43056476-43061476 GCF_040412425.1 Macrobrachium rosenbergii
ATAAGTATACTTGCCCGAAGTGTAACTCTGGGACATATGTCGGATCCACGAGGAGGCTACTGAGGGTCAGAATCGACTCCCATCGGGGAGTAAGCTTTCGTACTGGTTGTAGGCTCTCCAATCCAGAACATTCTAATATCAGAGCTCATTCGAAAATCTGCAAAACTCATACTGAAAGAAACGATTTCAGCATAATAGGCCAAACAGCAAATCCTCACGAACTGCCTACACTCGAGTCATTGTTTATCAAACAACTAGGCCCCCAATTTAATACCGAAAGCTCCTCTACTCAACTTTACCTGAGTTAATTAACTCTCACTATAAGCATTCTGTCTTTTGCTCTCTCCACCTAAGGTTGGTTAGCGGTCTTTTGTTCTGTTGTGTTTTTTACTGTATTGTATTTGGTGAATTTAATTTTTATTTTTCTTATGATTTTTAAAGCTTTTACAGTAACTTTCTGAGTAATTTATTCATTATTCAACAGACTCCTGATGATGTAATAAAGAAATTATTACGAAACGTTGGAAATACAGAATTACGTTAGAGTTAACTGGTTTTCCTGGTCCACCCTCACACTGATGTGTCTTGCTGGTTGTCGCCTCCCTTGCTTTTGTGTGTACGTATGTATGTATATATATATATATATATATATATATATATATATATATATATATATATATATATATATATATATACTGTATTCATATCTTAAATCAAGACTTTTGTTACCTTTAGCAATATCAAGCGATCACCATAACTCATCCTATCTATGACGTAATGGGTTACGGAACCCCTTTTGTTCTATTCTTTTATTTTTTTTTTTTTGTTCTATGGGGAGATGTAATGATCTACAGCATTCTTCATAACATCCAATATCGAGGATTTTTGAAAGACCTTAAAATAAAGACAATCAAGAGGAATTTAATCATAGACGAGAGCTACGATTAATTATCTATTGTACCTAATGTTCAGCAGTTAAGTGTTCTGAATTTGTCAAGACACTGAAAAATGGCGTGTAAATCAAGCACGGGGTGACCAACATCTTATTTATCTTTCACTTGTGATCCAATAGCAAAATTTTTGGCACAACAACAAACAAGTAATAATGCGCCGAAATGTCTTCGGCGCAATCGCGTTTTCTGTATAGCGTATAATGCTGTTCGAAACTCTCAGCCACGGCCCACGAAATTTTCAGCCACGGCCCATGAAATTTTCAGCCACGGTCCGGTGGTGGCCTGTGTTGCTGGCACCCATAGCGGTGCCAGACGCACGATCATGGCTAACTGTAACCCTAAATAAAATCAAAACTACTGAGGCCAGAGGGCTCCAATTTGGTATGCTTGATGATTGAAGGGTGGATGATCAACATACCAATTTGCAGCCCTCTAGCCTCAGTGGTTTTTAAGATCTAAGGGCGTAGAGAAAAGTGCTGACGGACAGACATAGAGCCATTTCAATAGTTTCTTTTACAGAAAACTAAAAAGGAGTAGGGTGACTATACAAACAAACACACACACATACATACAGTATATACTATATATATATATATATATATATATATATATATATATATATATATATATATATATATATATATATATATATATATATATATATAATGACTTGTATAAATAAAAGTAGCCTCCCACCCTCCAAAGTCCGCTGACGTAGTGCCCTGTTTATTTCCTTTAAATATTCTTCAAGTTTTCTCTCACACGTAACCGATATGCTGATATGAGACAGACTTCTTTGAAATAGAAGCTACTGTCTTAAACTTCAAAGTACTTAGTGCGTGAATGATCACTTTAAAAGGAGCTGAGATGGTTTACAAAGGACAATAAAATATCTCCAGGAAGATCATCTAGCTGGAGAACCAGTGAAGAGGTGTGAAGAATCACACGGGATCAAACCGATGTTGGTAAAACAAGTTGATAACTTATCTTATCCATATTACAAAAAGATTGAAACAAGTCGGCGACCAGACGTGGAGTACGAATCTTAGGCAAATGCAGGATAACAGAATGGAACACAGGTTATGAATACCAATAAGTTGTTGACTTGTATCCAACCTGTTTGTGACGCGTGAGCAACAAGTTACCGACATTTCCTATTATATTCTGTTACTTCTTTCAATAGAGTACCATATTCTTTGGAAGCTTGCATTAATTCAAGTCAATGGCTACTGTGAGCTTGTTCCGTGTGAATAGGTTTCATCTAAATAATAATAATAATAATAATAATAATAATAATAATAATAATAATAATAATAATAATAATAATAATAATAATAATATTAATAATAATATGTTATGCGGGTGTAGACTTACCCTTGGGATGAAGGTTATATTAACAACTGTATATGAAAATCTAACAGGTAACGACTAAGTCATTACTCAATCTAAATAGAATTTTCGAAGACATGAGGGCATTTAGATTTAATTAACTCATCGTTTCAAACGGATGAACTGAGTGCCTCTAATAGGAAGAAACATTCAACTGAAGTAATTTCCTAAATGCAGTATGAAATTACAGGACTTCAACAGAACCATGCAGTTTATTGTTAGAATGATCTTCGTTTGATAGTGAATACTCTCCCGCCTGGAAAGAAATGTAAAAACAAACAAAGAAGTTTAAAGCTAAAATGACAATAATGGTATTCCATGCGTTCCAGACAATTTTCAATAAAAGATCAAGTTGCAATTATGACAAACGTAAATTTTTTTATTTATTTCGAATACTCAAAAGGCGATATATACCTCTTAGTGTTGATGTAAATAGTAATATCTGTTTGCCAACCTTGTCAGACTTAAAAATAATCTTCTTTAAAATATTTCAATGTATACGCTAGCTTGAGGCCGATAAGACCACAAACTTCATAAGGTCTATGCAGGTTCAAAGTACTTAAAAGTAGGTTTTATAATGCTATTTCAGTCTATCTTTTCCTAACAAAGATCACCACAAAGACCTAAAAGCTACGGACAGACAAGCACAGACAGACAGACAGACAAGTAGACCGAGAATTTGCTGGCTTATGGGCACTGTCACTCAGATAATAATAATAATAATAATAATAATAATAATAATAATAAATAATAATAATAATAATAATAATAATAATAATAATAATAATAATAAGGGATTTAGCTTCTACATGCATCGGAGGTACATTAACAATTCATTTACTAAATAGAAGATTTCAAGAACCATTGAAGAACACTGCTAAAGCGATAATATCCTAAATTCAAAGCCAAAAGCACAGATTTGGCGACTATCCGTTCCCCTTTCACGAGAAAAGAAAATTGGAATCTCGTATATACAGTAAGTTACCACATAAAAAAATCAACCTTTATTTCCACCTTGGCTTGAGATTCTCGCTACAAATACATTCAGAAAGGAAAACGTTAATTGTATCAACTGTGTGCCAAAAAATGTATTTGGCTTGTGTATTGCATACACGGCCCAACTTTTTCTTTTTCCTTTTCACAATGCCTATCAATGAATTTTATCAATCTCAGCCGTCCAATATCAAACATTCTTTACATGGTGTTGGCAACTGCTTTCAGTGCTGCCATGATTGTTTTCTGTCTTTCTAACATTTCCTGTCCCTTTCGTCATTTTCTTCTTGCAAGACACCATAGGAAATGGCTGCCAAGTTTAGATTTAAAAAAGAACTAGACATTTTGGACATTTTTCACTTACAGTGGTCCTAATTTTCTTTACGAACATTCTTACCAAATGTCATGCTGGTATCTCCATCCAAATGATGTTGCCATAAAAAATTCCCACGTTCCTCTGACGGTCCTACTGAATTCTCTCAGAAATCTTCAAGGGATTTAAAATTCTATTAACAGCATATATATATTCAGACAATTCCTTACTCAAAATAATTATTTAACATGCCATAAATACAGCACAGTCTTTCAAGTCTATGGTGAGATCGTAATGAAGCAACAGGAAATTCACTGTTCGAAAATAGTCTATTCCCACGGGTCCGTAAAAGTGGACTGTTTAACGGGATATTTCTGTAAAATGGGTCTCAAAGGAAGATGACAAATCAGCGACTCCATATCAAGTGAGAGACGGACATTAGTTGACCATTTTCCTAGGGTTGATTTTCAAGGAAATCTTCCTATTTCCTATTACTTTCTAGGTCAGACCAATAGAATTAATGAGCTCCAACCATCACAAGATTAGCCAGCAAACCCTAATTTATAATCACCATATATATATATATATATATATATATATATATATATATATATATATATATATATATATATATATATATATATATATATATATTCCTAGTAGGATCTCATTCAAACTGGATGGTATCTAGTGGAGATATTTATTCAAACAAAGTTACAAGCTTTCTAGGACAAACAGCCCTCATTCTAATACTTGAGAATGAGGACTGTTTGTCCTAGAAAACCTGTAAGTGTTTTTTTAATAAATATCTCCACTAGATACCATCCAATTTGAATGAAGTCATACTAGTAATTGTACTAATGCACAGAACAACTGTGTATGTGATAAAGTTAATATATATATATATATATATATATATATATATATATATGTATATATATACAATATATATATATATATATATATATATATATATATATATATATATATATATATATTATATATAATATATATACATATAAATACATATGTATATAATATACATATATAATATATATTATATATATGTGTGTGTGTGAAGAGAGACTCATAAGGTTCTGACGAGAATTCTCTCGTCATGGAAATATTCTATGATTATCAAAAAACTAGTTTGAAAATCAATTGAAGTTTAAAACAAGAGACCATTATCCCACTGAAAGATATGCATACAAGGGAAATTAGAATTCTTAATCCTCTCTCTCTCTCTCTCTCTCTCTCTCTCTCTCTCTCTCTCTCTCTCTCTCTCTGTGTATGTGTGTGTGTGTTCGCTTATGCTTTGAAGGGATGTGCAATAGAAAACTTCTGGATCCCGA
>NC_089743.1:43066476-43091476 GCF_040412425.1 Macrobrachium rosenbergii
AAATTAATGAGAGAGTGGGTCATAACTCAGGGAATCAAAGCCACTCCTAAAAGATGGTTTTATACAAATTATTATTGCCATCACATGAGCGTGTATTATTCATACGGCCGCTCACAGAACCAAACATAGACAGCCAATGACTAAAAACATCCCATAAGAACATAAATTACATTAAGTAATTCAATGAATAACACATTAAAAACTTTTATAAACACAAGGCTTTCAAAGCGTCCACATTTCAGATATTGCACATGAAATGATAGTTGAATTACTAGAAGATACAATGTACGAGAAAAAAATATTAAGAGTTATGATATGAGAGAGAGAGAGAGAGAGAGAGAGAGAGAGAGAGAGAGAGAGAGAGAGAGAGAGAGAGAGAGAGAGAGACTTCCAGCAAGACTTGGAATTTCTTAACTACAAAACCTCTGCTTCACACACACACACACACACACACAGAGAGAGAGAGAGAGAGAGAGAGAGAGAGAGAGAGAGAGAGAGAGAGAGACTTCCAGCAAGATTTGAAATTTCTTAACTACAAAATCTCTGCTTCACAGAATGAGAGAGAGAGAGAGAGAGAGAGAGAGAGAGAGAGAGAGAGAGAGAGAGAGAGAGAGAGAGGTCAGTTAAAGTGGATCAATAGTGCTCAGAGGAAGTCCTTTGATGTTTAAAACGCAAGAGCTTGAAAGGGCACAAAAGGATGGTATCTTAAGGGTAAGGAGAGGAAAAGAGGCCTTTTACTTACTAAAGGCCTAGGTAAATACTCCATCCAGATCTATGGAAAGGTGAGAAAGCGCAAGCTGGCCTTGCAGAACGTCTTTACAAATATTTTAGCATTGATTCTCTTGAGTTGTCGTTGCTAAGTTCAGAGTTACTGATTTTCTTTCTTTTCTGTAAGAAATGGTTGATGCAGTTTCTCTCTCACTCTCTCTCTCTCTCTCTACAGAAAAGCAATACAAGAATATATAAACAATTACTTAAAAAAGGGAACATAATCACCGATTAAAATACATCAGACTATTATAAACAAAAGTTCGGTTTAAATAGAACCGTAAAATGAGCAGTGGAGCTTACTTTAATAGTTAATATTTTAATCCATGATAACTCCTCTTGGACCATTTTATATAAATATACATATATGTATATATTTATCTATCTATCTATATATATATATATATATATATATATATATATATATATATATATATATATATATATATATATATATATATATATATATATATATATATATATATAGACCATAAGGCAACAGTTTCAGACTACGAAGAAACACCAACACCATGAATCATTCAACTTAATTTCAATCCCCAGAAATGCAAAGCATACAGGCTACAAGTGTAAACTTTATAAAAAAAATCAACACTTAAAGCAAAACAAGTGCAAGATAATTAAATAATAGAAGATGAGAACGCACATAAAAAGGCCATGAACAAGAGGATCGACGACAGGCACACTGTGCACAAACAGTACACAACAATGTGCTTGTATCTAGTGTTACAGAGAGCCCAAAGATCCTGAAAATTGCAGCGAGAGGAAGTTTCGCCTCTCGACCTCTCCTCGTGTTTTCTCTCGCCGAAGGGTCGAGATAAATTGAACCCTTTTAAGAAGCCTTCTCTCCCTCCTTCCGACGACTCTTTTCATTCCCCTCCTTCTTTTTTAAGCCTTTGAGCACCTATTGCAGCTTCTCCATGTTCATTACTGGTCTAGTTTCCCTTCAAATGCCGCGAAGAACAAAAGGGGTCAATGTGTTGTTAAGGGAAATCGCAGGTTATTGTTGCGGTAAAAGTATACAATGAAGAGTCAAAACGAGGGGAGCTTTTACAATGACAACTTATGCTGATTACTACTACTACTATTACCACTACTGTTACTACTACTACTACTGCTACTACTGCTACTACTACTACTACTACTAATAATAATAATAATAATAATAATAATAATAATAATAAGAAGAAGAAGAAGAAGAAGAAGAAGAAGAAGAAAACAATGAACTGACCCAAACGAATATAGCACAAGACAAGGGAATAATAATAATAATAATAATAATAATAATAATAAGAAGAAGAAGAAGAAGAAGAAGAAGAAGAAGAAGAAGAAGAAGAAGAAGAAGTATTAGAACAAGAAGAAGCAGAAGGAAATTACAAAGGAATCTCTGTAGACCGAAAGTTACTGAATGTCTTGCTTTAATACGAGTAACTGGTAACTTCTCTCAGGAAATCAACAAAACAGCTTCAATCTTCCCGACAATTCTATGAACGGAAAGAAAAAAATTAAATAAAAACACGTCTTTATTTTTATTTTAGGATGACTTCCATACCTCAGAAGGAAAGAAAACAAAGGAAAAACCAATTCTTTATATTTTTTTTATATTATAGGATGACTACCTTCCCTCTCACATACCTGAGGAACACAGTTCCAGGAACCTCGGTGGGAAAGCAAATAGCTTTTAGTTCAAGTGGAAAGAAAAAGGAGCAGAGAGAGAGTCTTTCAAATATTTGAAATATATTCTTTCTCATTTCTTTTTATACGCCGAAGTCAAAGGAATGGGTAACCTTATCTCTTCCGAACACAATGGAAGCTAAGCAAAGATGGAACAGGGGAAAAAATGACGGAGTCTAAACCCGAAGGTATTAAGGAAGGTACCACTGAATTATTAATTATTAATTACATAGCTTTAGGGGGTCTCCATATATCATGGAGGATTTATTTTATCTTGTTGTTAATCTTCAAGTTATTTCAATAGGTTTCTAACAGAAGATGGGAAATAATTGACAGGATTCTTATAGGAGAAAGGAGATAAATAACAGAATTTTAATATGAGAAAGGCAATAAGTCCATAGTTTTCTGAAAAGCGAGAGGAAATAATTTATAGGTTTTTAATAGGCGAAAGGAAATAATTAATAGGTTTCTAACAGGAGAAAGGCAATAAATCCATGGTTTTCTGAAAAGAGAAAACAAAATAATAGGTTTCTAATAGGAGAATGGAAATAACTGATAGGATTCCAATCAGAGAAAGGAAATAATTAATAGCTTTCTAATAAGAGAAAGGAAATAACTAATAGGTTTCTAATAGGTGACAGGAAATAAAATAATAGGTTTCTAATAGGAGAAAGGAAATAACTGACAGGATTCCAATAAGAGAAAGGAAATAATGGATAGGCTTCTAATAAGAGAAAGGAAATAATTAATAGGTTTCTAATGGGAGAAGGGAAATAAAACAATAGGTTTCTAATAGGAGAAAGGAAATAACTGACAGAATTCCAATAAGAGAAATTAAATAATTAATAGCTTTCTGATAAGAGAAAGGAAATAATTAATAGGTTTCTAATAGGAGAAAGGAAATAACTAAAGTGAAGTTCCTGACACTACAAAATACTGCATTCTTATTGGAAGGAAATAAACAGAAATCATACACACGTTCTAATATATTGACACGAATTTCTTCCGATCAGTGAAAAATATATGAGTTAATTTTGGCTCTACACAAAAAACACACCATATATCGTATATTTTCTCCTTCACGAAATATTTAAGTTGTTTCTACTTTTTTTTTATATGACTTTACAACAGATATATAAAAACAAACCAGATACACGTCCATAATGTTGCACTGACCTGAAACATGTTGGCTACAAACAATTATATTCGATAATGTTTCCAATGAGAAGAAATTACAGTACTTTGTAGCCATTTACATCAGTCCACATAATTCACCAAACAGAAGAACACTCTTGCCTCTTGAACTCCAGTAAAGACAAACAGAGGCTAATAGTCATGTGTATACAATAGGAAGGCGATTTATTTTAGCACTCATACTCTCACCTTGCAGGGATATTTTTCTAATAGGAGACGGCGTTGACTAAAAGTTGAAAACAACTGTAAAACAATGAGTAGCAACGGTCAGTTGATAGATGCATAGTTGGGTGCAGATTGAGAAGTAGACAGAATTGAATGATACACAGAAAAGGAAACATAAGAGATATAATGATAGAGAGTGTACAGACAGAGGTAAGTGACTGTCAACTTGCCACTAACAAACAATATACATATATATACATATATACACACACATATATATACTGTATACATATATATATGTATATATATATATATGGCAAACTAGGTATCAACTTATACCTCTCTTGACGGCCGAGTGGTTACCAACGTCACTGCAAGTCGTCGATTCGCAGTCTCGGGCGTTCGAGTCTCCCAAGTAACCGAATCGTTGACCAATTATGATTCCATTTCGGTGATATTCCCGGAATAGAGCGAACTGGATATGAAACGATATTTTTAGCTTAATATTTTCCAATAGATGATGTGATAAAATCTATATATGTCATGGTGAATGTGATAAAAATCCGCAAACATGTATATACATGTCTTTCTTATATAGATATATAGATATATATATATATATATATATATATATATATATATATATATATATATATATATATATATATATATATATATATATATATATATAGAGTTTAAGTTTGTCCTGATAGAAGATACCGACCTGACGCCACAAGATTAACAAAGATTAGGATATGTAAAACCTGCAGGAGACTTCCGCTTTAGAAAGAACCAACTTGTACGTGAATTTATCAAATAAACTAAATGGCAATAATATTAACCGTCGTGATATCCTACAATTCATGACAAATCTCTTTACCGCTTTTTATCAGAAGCAACGAAATAAAATACAAGTTGCTTTTAGCTCTCTTTGTAATATCAATGTTGCACGATCGCTGGCGTTTACAATCCTGAAAATATCTCGATTTATGACTTTATAAATAACCTACAATTCGTTCAATTGTTCACAGGAAGCCGGAGCGAGCTTGCATGAAAGACAGCATTCCGCTAGTGGCTGGTATTTGTTCTAGAAAACTCTTGTTTTGGAATACTGTTGAAAAACACTGAACAAAGTTCATGTTGGAGTGTTTTAATCTTGCCTTCAAAAGATACGATATGTCATGTATTTGCGACTAGCTGGCTCTCTCTCTCTCTCTCTCTCTCTCTCTCTCTCTCTCTCTCTCTCTCTCTCTCTCTCTCTCTCTCTCTCTCTCTCTCTATACGTATATATATAAACACATATGTACATACATATGTATATATATGTGTATATGTGTGTGTATACTTACCAAATTTGAAACCAAGATTACTATTTTTATTTATTATTCTAAATTGATTATTCATTTAATAATCCACTTGACATCAAAGGATAAAAAAAAGAAACAAGAAAAGGAGCAACTTAACCTAAATCCAACATGCATCATTACAAGGAGGAAAATCGGTATATCTGTTGCACTGGTCCATCCTCGACAAATGATTATGAAAATAACCATGTGTACTGGCCAATACCCACGTTTTATTGCTCCATCCTTACCAAACGATTATAAAAATAACATTACCAGAATTTCTAAAGCAATCATTCGCCAATACTATCAAACCATGCGAGAATCAATTTCACATGGAAACATAACATTACACGAAAATGCCATTAGGAGACATTTCAAATGTGTTATAGCAGAGAAAAACTCCAGGCAGCGCCGACACTCATTCGACAGTGACCGGACGGTGTCATTTTCAACTGACCTTTTCAAAACAGATCGGGTTTTCGGGTGTCCCGCTTAGGCTTTAGAAGCTGTCCCCTTTATAGGTTACTGTTACCTAATGGGTTTAAGCTTTTAGCTTTTAGAGAGAGAGAGAGAGAGAGAGAGAGAGAGAGAGAGAGAGAGAGAGAGAGAGAGATACATGAGCAGGAATATAAATGCATCAAAGGAATAGGTCGACATAGATAGATAGACAGATAAAAGATGAAGGAGGTTGAAAGTCAGGTTTATGACATTAAATCTCTTTAATTACTGTCATAAAAAAAATAACCAGCACCAACATCAAAGACCTTTAAATAAAAATCTACTCCATAATATTAATACTTTACTTAAAGATTTTGAAGGAATTCCGGAAGCACTAATCATTATATTAGTCTGGCTTTTAATAATATGACAAAATAATTCTTTAAATTGATCACTGAGGGCTAAAATTCAGTTGAGAGAGAGAGAGAGAGAGAGAGAGAGAGAGAGAGAGAGAGAGAGAGAGAGAGAGAGAGAGAGAGAGAGAATTTTTTTTATGTAGTTTAAAGGTCCACGGGGTGTGTTCGTACTTGCCACCTGTATTTTCATGTCCACAACTTAAAGTAAAACCAAATTCAAACCGTTGGCTCGCTCTGGTAACACATAATTATTTAGATAAAATTTAATAATTTAAAATTATCCCTCTCCACAGCAGCATGGGCGTCACAAATCTCCATTTTATCAGAAACAGAAAAGGTGAAAACTTAAAAACTAATCTTTATTTTTTTTTATTTTACTATTCAGATTGAATATCAATCTCAATCTCGATCTAGTTACGAAAAAATCCCAATCCACAGAAGAGTATATGAACCGACTGATCAAGGAAAGGTCAGAGTACGTCATTTTTTTTTACGGGTCATTTAACGAATGTCGTTAACCAACATTAAAAGAGGAAATGACGATAAAGGACAGATGTGAAGAGTGGAATGGATGAGGTAACTGAGATAAACGAGACAGGGAAGAGGAAATGTCAGTAAAGATTGTAAGTGGGAAAAGAAACACTCAGCTTTCAAGGGTCGTTTGTGAGGAAAAAAAAGCTAAAAACAAAAGGAAAGTGTGGAGGAAAATAAGGAATGAGCAAAATGAAAAGGAAAGGAAGGTGTGGATGAACATAATGAACGGAAAAGGAATAAATAGGATGTGGAGAAAGAGTGGATACTAGCAAGAGAAAGAGGAACAACTGAGATGTGAACAAATAAAATATAACTAACAACGCATAAACAAAAAAGGAGATATAAATGAGCAAACGGATACAAAAGACAGAAGAAAGTAAGAATCAAATATAAAGGCAAAACAAAAGAATGTGTACATGCAAAAAAAAAAAAAAAAAAAAAGTAATACAATTCGGAACAAAGTAGATGCCACAGTAGCTCCTCTACTGAACGACCATTTGGGTTCAAGTGATAAGCCCGTGCCTCTATTTCCACTAGTGGAGCAATTATGCTCTACGTGATCATACGGTCGTCTCCGCTGAAAGCTTTTAGGAGGGAGCGGTGAGCTCTTTAGCCCAGGAGCGTTAGGCAAAAATACACGGTTTTAGTGCAATAATTAGATAAAAGCTGAAACTTTGCACAAAATTGCGCTCTTAACTGAACTACTGGTTTGCGTGGTATTTACATATGATTCAAAATTTAAATTGATTCAGTTTTAATCACTCTCATTAGTACCTTCATGGCATGTTTGTTGCCTATGTATTTAAAACATACATGCCGTAGTCCTTCACGTGTATGTTCGTTTCATTTTGTATATTTCTTTGTTATATCAATTGAAATATTTTTTTTTTACTTTTTAGTTTAAGATTTAGATGTTGGAATAACAGAATATTTACTACATAATTGTACACAAGATATTTGTGTGGTATAGTTCATTAATATAAAAAACTCCTAATTTTGCATGCATCCTATTGGATTTTAAACAAAAAATTGTATGTTTCTCTCACTGTAATTTCCGAGCTCATTAGTAAACATAATGCAACAATGTATAAAAAGATATAAATGTTCAGTAATTGAGTGGAACGCTAGCAAAATAAGGCTATCTTTTAATTAGAAAAACAAAAGCTACTGTTTGATTTGTTTGTGTGGCCATTTCCCATATTGAATTTCTGTTTATTTACAGTCATAACTACTTTATTTTTCTAGATATGTACAAACTTGTATATATATTTGAAAAAGAAGATGATTTTTTCTATAACTTTTGTTTCGAAACATTTGGTCATACAGACACCAGTTCTGTGGAAATTGTTTTTGTAAATAAAATTATTGGATTAGTTTTACTATTTTTATTCTTATTTCATAAAATCCTTTAATTTTGTAAAACAAACTACTCATTCCTATTACAAAATAAGTTCTGAACAACTTTTAGTCAGTGACGTTTTTTGATAAAACCATTATTTTGCAAGATATTTCAATTTTAAGGGAACTCCAATTTGGCGGCCATTTTCCAATATGGCGGCTAACGCAAGCGTGGGAGGCCATGGGACTTTTGATATGTTGTTCATGCCACATACCTCTACATTTGTGCAAAGTTTCAGCTTTTATCTAATTATTTCACATCAAAACCCTGAAGTTCCTAGACTACTTGTGGCAGAGGATTTTTGCTTCGTGGTCTGCGGACTTTTTGACGACGGGAGGAAGGTATGAGTGAGTGAGGCAGAGAAGAGTAATATTCTCGCTTTGAAAAATGTGCCGAAATTCATAAGAAACAAGCCTAAAAAAGCCACTGACTTGAGAACAAAATTAATGTAGTAGGACTGCCCATACATAAAGAAATAGCAAAGGCAGGGCATAAGGATTGGTAAATCAACAAAGACATTCTCAGACAAGTTAATAACTACATAAACACCAATAAGAATCAGGAAAAATTAAGGCACTTGTGCAGGACACTAAAGCAGCTTCTTTTAGGATGCTTCTGGATCATTATGATCAGTTTTTTTTTTTTTGACGTAATATTTTGCGCGTCAGTTATTTGTCACCTAGTGTACCCTCCTCAGTGACACCTGCCACCTGCCACTTGTCATGTGGACAGCTGTCTGTCACACCTGCGCACCTCCCACATTACCTACAAACACAGACACACTAACATTTCAGACACGCATCCATATAACTATCGTATTCCTCTCACCCAAACAACTATCCCATTTCCCACAGACTTCCCCATTTTCTATGCCCTTCCCGTCTTCACTACGATCGATCACGGACACAGCCTTTAATATAAGATCGAAAGTTATAGATAAGAACCAGGGGACTAGCAGAGATAAAAGCAACACTGTAAGTACCAGGGGACTAGCAGAGATAAAAGCAACACTGTAATCAATCAGAATAATTCTGGATTGAATCATAATTTTGGAAAAAAAGAAGTAATGAGAACAGAGTATGTGCAAGGGGATGAAATAACATTAAATGGAGAAAGGACTAATGAGGTTTTATCACAGTCAAGTACGACCTGTATTGCTATACTGTGATGAATCATTGTAAGACAATGAAACTTTGTCAACATAAGAATAAAACTTTATTGTCAGGAAGATGGCAAGATTGTTAGAATTACTATTTATTATTATTATTCAGAAGATGAAGCCTATTCATATGGAACAAGTCCACCACGGGAGCCATTGACTTGAAATTCCAGCTTCCCAAGAATTTGGTGTTCATTTTAAAGAAGTAACAGAAGGTAATGGAAAACACAGAAAGAAGAAATCACTTATTCAAAAAGAAAAATAAATTAACAAACTAATGAATAAATAGATAAAAAAGTAAGTAAATTATTAAAATAAAAGGAGAATTGTATTAGAGTAGTAATGATACCATAAGGAAAATTACGGATCCTTCATCTGTAGATCAGGTAATGATGAGATGTAATGATAATGGCTCGACATGCCCTTCGAAAAACCGCAGGGAGAATACAACACGATAGTGTCAGCTGGGCTCCTATGGCCACCAGAAAAATGTCAAATCCCAGACCTACTTGGATAAGAACTGAGACGGGAAGTTGGAGACGAATGAAGATAAAACAAAGGAGCGACGTGTATTAAAATGAAAAATAAAATTTTAGCCAAGTGCTGGGACCTATGAGGTCACTCAGTGCTGAAAGGGAAATTGGGAGTGAAAGGTTTAGAAGGTGTAACAGGAGGAAAACCTAGCAGCTGCACTATGAAACAATTGTTAGGAGAGGGTAGAAAGTAAGATGGAAGAAAGAGTATATGAACGGAGGTACAGTAAAATGAATGAAAGGGGTTGTACCCACCGCCCCCCCTCCCGTCCTTCCCCTACGGAGACGACGTGTATTAAAACTTCCTTGAAAATACAAAACAGAAAAAGGTAAACAGATCTACAATGAGAATTATATATAAAGAAACACAGACGTCATGTATATTAAAGGTCAAAGTTACCTATCTGTAGGAAATAAACTGCTAAACATTCTGAGAGTGCAAATGACCACTGGATTTGCAAACAAAGAAAAATGCAATAAAAGCCTTACTCATATTCTCGTCTTTACGTAGTCTCAGATGTTGAATAAAAATATAGCCGAAGAAATGGCAGAGGAAGACGCAGATAATTAAAAAAAAATCATGCATTATACGAACCAAGAAGCCACACCGCAAACACAATCTCTAAAACAGAATCGTATCGAGATGCGCATCGAGAAACCACGAAGCAGGAATAACAACCGTGAGCAACAACAATAGCCTCCCCTGCCTTCACGGTCTACTTAATGAACAAATAGCTTGTTAATCGTTGCTTTTACTCTCCCCATCGATTGCTAATGAAGCAATCAATCAGGACCCTCGCCTCCCAACGACTTAATGCAGCCTGGATGGTTATTATCCGTTTCTCTCTCTCTCTCTCTCTCTCTCTCTCTCTCTCTCTCTCTCTCTCTCTCTCTCTCTCTCTCTCTTTTAAGCTATTTTAAGCTCCCAGCTAGACTGGCTCCTTAATATGCGAGGAGTAATGAAAATAAGTTAATGGATTTTCACGCTTGAATTCTTCTCCCCGACATAAGTCTCTCTCTCTCTCCCTCTCTCTCTCTAAGCTATCTTGGGTCGATCTCTACATTTGACCTTTTGCGCTGAAAATGAAGTATGACTTAAAAAAAAATAAATGAAAGTGACGAAAATGGAAAGAAAAATAATCCAGAGAGAGAGAGAGAGAGAGAGAGAGAGAGAGAGAGAGAGAGAGAGAGAGAATTATCAGGATGTGAAAATGTGTTTCAGTGAAACATTAGGGGGGAAAATCAGTCACAACATTTCGTTTTGTAAACATATAAATACATATACTGTATATGTATATATATATATATATATATATATATATATATATATATATATATATATATATATATATATATATATATATATATATAGAGAGAGAGAGAGAGAGAGAGAGAGAGAGAGAGAGAGAGAGAGAGAGAGAGAGAGAGAGAGATTTATATATGTATGATTGTATGCAATATCTATAAGTATATATAAATATAAATAAATAAGTATATATATATATATATATATATATATATATATATATATATATATATATATTTTTATATATATATATATATATATATATATATATATATATTAAAATGTATATGTGTTATGTGCAAACATAAAGCGAACACGGGAACTAGTAACATCAGATAGGCACAAATAACCCTGAAACAGAGAATGAAATAAATACATGCGACCATGAGAAAACAATCGAGAAAAGAGAACTGAAATATGACGAGTCATTTCTGTCCAAACACAGGCTTCATGGCACACCTCCAGCAAGCGGCCATATAAGCATGACCAAAGACCATTCAGCTGTCGCATATCACTGCGGATGTCTTTTTTTTGTCAATGTTAAGACTACCGAGGGTAATAGTTCAGTCGAAATATGAGTTGCGGGGCATTGAATGAGGTCATTATGGTCAATACAGCAAGAATACTGTAAGTTATAAGGTTGCGAGAGTAATGCCATCTTTCAGGGGACGAGGTCATCCCCCAAATGCCTCAGGACCAAGTTTATCATAAATTTCTGGTTTTATTTTATTTTTGTTTAACGAATAATCTTGTTATTACTTTAGTGCATGCAACACATACACATACATAAATGGGTACACACCCTCATACACGTTAATATATATATATATATATATATATATATATATATATATATATATATATATATATATATATATATATGCATTTATATTTATAAACATAATGCATACTGACCACGCCACAAGCACGCACGGGCTGACACTTGCTTGACATGTAAAATAAAAATCGTTAACCAAAGCTCATATTTACATAAAAAAAATTGGTGAACGGAAAATTTAAAAGAAGCGTTATGACGCAAATGACACTTGTTCGTCGCCATTCTGGCAACAACAGTGACAAACAAACAGACGCACTACAAGGGAGTCACGGGGGGTCGGACTAGGCGATGGTGACAAAGCGTGAAAGATTAAAGAAGTGAGAGGAGAAGCTGCGTGAGAGCAGACACTGACTACGCCTGAACTCTTGGCATTTTCCTTGACAGCTTCTGTGACTTTCGAGAGTGCTTCGATATCACGGGAAGGAGAATTGGAATTGGAATATAAAATTTATGCCAAAGGCCAAGCGCTAGAACCTATGAGATCATTCAGCGCTGAAAAGAAAATTGAGACAATTGTCAGGAGATGTTGGAAAGTAAGACGGAAGAAAGAGAACATGAACAGAGGTAAAGTGAAAGGAAGGAAAGGAGTTGCAGCTAGGTGGCCGAGGGGACGTTGCAAAGAACCTTAACGAGCAGACGGCCCTAACCGCTTCCGGGAACGGGAGTAAGAATGGGTCAAGAGACTATTCCGTGACAGTTTTCTTGTCACAATTAATCTTTGCTTCGTTTAAGTTCTGAACTTTCAATTATTGGTCCTGGTACATTCTTCGATCTAATTGTCACTATATTATAGTTTGCCAATTACACCGTCGAATTAAGCACTGTGATTCTGACGCTGTATTAACAAGAAACGTAATCAAAGTTAACGCCAAGTGTATTACATGAGAAACATCAAATATCAATACAATAAATAAGTAACGTCAAAAATCCAAAGCTAAATACACTAAACAACAAACTACATTAAATATAAGTCTAAATATATTAAAATAGTTTTAATGATTAAATTTTTATAAGGATTAAAAAGACCTTGCTTTGGTAATGTACATACAAGCTTAGCACTGCTTAGCTTCAAAACATAAGGGTTACATCACGAAAGAGCAAGACCTATTATAACCTTCCTTCAACTTTTGGAAAATTCAAGGTCAAATCACTTCCAGAAATGTCATTTCGTTTGATTTTGAGCCTTGGCATCGCCCGAAGACCACAAATACCTTTAGATGTCAAGTCATTCATGAACTAAAGCAAGAGCAAACAAAGTTTCGTTTAAGTATACACTCGTTTGAATTTTCACGTATCTGACGTCACACGACCAAACACAACGTTAAAACCCTGGTTCTGCTTCTGTCATCGGAAAATAAATGTAGTTAGAGAGCTAACTGGGGTCCTTAGCGATTTCCTTATAGGAAAATAAATATATTCCCTTATATGGTGGGTACTTAGCGTCAGTTCATTTTTCACTCCAAAAACTAGCATTTTCGAAAACATTTCGCTTCCAGATTTCACATTGTTTTTTTTTTTTTTTTTTTGTATAATGCAAATGGTTTTGTCTGTCCGTCCGCACTTTTTTCTGTCCGCACTTTTTCTGTCCGCCCTCAGATCTTAAAAACTACTGAGGCTAGAAGGCTGCAAATTGGTAAGTTGGTCATCCACCCTCCAATCACCGAACATACCAAACGGCAGCCCTCTAGCCTCAGTAGTTTTATTTTATTTAAAGTTAAAGTTAGCCATTATCGTGCGTCTGGCAACGCTATAGGACAGGCCATCAGCGAGCCGTGGCTGAAAGCTTCATGGGCCGCAGCTCATGCAGAAAACTTGATTGCGCCGAAGAAACGTCGGTGCATTTTTTACTTGTGTTTATTATTATTATTATTTCACGTTCCATATAGAGTACCAGCTTTATTCTGATACATAAGGCTACCATCGACTAGAAACTAAATTTTATATTACATATGAAATGTCAGAGAACAAAGATCAGTAATGTTTCTAAAATCTTCTGATACATAAGGTTACCATCTACGTGTAATTAAATCATCTATTACCTATGAAATGAAAATGAATAAAAATCAGTATGATTTCAAGGATACTTCTGATATATCCTTGAAATCTTATTGATTTTTATTCATTTGCATTTCATAGGTGATAGGTGATTTAATTAGTGGTAGATGGCAACCTTATGTATCAAGTTTCCTTGGAATCTTACTGATCTTTATTAGAATTAGAAGTTCCCATGGGATAGGTAAGATCCAATGGGAACTTTTAATTCTGTTCTTGATAATGGCGCCCACGTAACGAGGAGGCGATCAGATGAACCTTAATGAAGGCAGCGCAAAATAGAACACTTATTCACACAACTCATTGCCTGCCTTCCTTGGCAACGATGCCACACAAGATGAAGTACCAGAATAAGCAGTGTTGTTGGCCGACTTTACAGCTGCTCTGATCTTCACTCACAGCTGATATATCAGTGACGTATCAATCCTTTCTCCCAAGCGAGGGGCAGGCCCCAGAACAATGCGCCACGGGGCGTGCGGGGCGTTAATTAAGGAAATTGGGTAATGCTAAACTTACTTTGAGCAAGTGCCATACCTTTGTTTTTGGGACTTGATTGTTACACGCAGAAGATGATAAGCACGAGCAAGAGGCACAAAGGAAGACATCAATGACCGGAAAAAGAACTGGGGGGCGTACAATTACCAGTCATTTAGAAGCACTGTTCTTTGGTACGTGTTGACTAAACTGATTTAATATATGGGTATAAAATAATGTCTTGTGTTTTATTTGACGTCATAGGTTGCATACAGCAATGAGTCCTCATCCTTTTATACAGTTCAACTGTTTTCCAAATATCGCTTTGACATTTCTCTTCACTGGTAATCTGCAAAAATTTATTTAAAAAACTTTAATTAATTATCCTATGATCACGTGGAACCATGACTTCACTGACTTCCTGTCCCACTGAATTCTTGACTTCAGTGAAGTTTCGTTTATGCGAAGGCATGAACTCTTAAGTTTTGTTTACAGAAGCCTTGAATTCAACGAAATTTGGTGCCAAAAAAAGTAAAAAATGTGCCAAAATTTCCTCGGCGCAATGTAGTTTTCTGACGGTGGTGGCCTCAGCCACGGCCCATAAAACTCTTAGCCGCGGCCCTCCTCATCCACGGTCCGGTGGTGGCCTATGTTGTTGGTACCTATAGCGCTGCCAGAAGTACGATTATGGCGGACTTTATAACCTTGAATGAAATAAGAACTACTGAGGCTACAGGGCTGCAATTTGGCGTGTTTGATGATTGGAGGGTGGATGATCAACACACCAATTTGCAGCCCTCTAGCCTCAGTAGTTTGTAAGTTCTGAGGGCGGACAGACAGACAATGCCGGCACAATAATTTTCTTTTACAGATAACTAAAATGGATTATAAAGATGTAATGCCAACCATAAATTCAATTATTTGATCATCCAGGATCTATTTGTCAACACCAGGACAATGGTAATAATGCTTATTTCTTAAAAGATCACGATTTCAGTGACAACAAATACTATTTTTGTTATAAAACTTTTTCTCGTATGGAGGTATGACTTCAGGGATTTTCTGTCGACAAGAAAACATAAATTGTAGCGAGCCTGAAGATAACTTCATGAGTCGCTATTATGTAAAGCACACAAATAACACTGCCTACACCTTAAATCACCTGTTGTCAAAAGGAAAAATACAGCATCCCAATGCAGACGTCACAACAAAATAAGAGGGGAATTTTTATATAATAATGAGAGAGAGAGAGAGAGAGAGAGAGAGAGAGAGAGAGAGAGAGAGAGAGAGAGATTTTCAGAGAGAAGAGAGAGAAAAATTTGCATTATTTACTTTAATATACAATATTTTCGTAGGTATCCATAACTATAGAATACATTATATATATATATATATATATATATATATATATATATATATATATATATATATATATATATATATACACACACACACAGTATATTTGCAATGAAAATATCGGATAAATGTAAAAAAAGTATAATGTATATATATATATATAATATATATATATATATATATATATATATATATATATATATATATATATATATATAACTGAATCATGAAAATATGGAACGTAATGAATTTATAAATATATCCATTACGAGCACCCAACCACACTTATGATTAATGATGACATCACCGAAGAACGGAAATGTTAATATCCTAACCTTGCTTACATTTTCATATTTTAATTTCACGTGCGTTTCTGTCCTTTAATTTTATAACATACAAAGGTCAAAACAAACAGCAGACAAACAAGCAAAGAAATGCCAAAATGATCCATGTCACTGACTTCAGCAGAGCTGATGGAAATATTATGGTGATCATTACTACCTGATTACCAATGGATCAGGTGATATAATTATGACATTAATACCTGAATACTAATATGCCAGGGTGATATAATTCACATTACAACCTGGATACCAACAGGTCAGGCGATATAATTATCACACTAATATGCGAATGCCAAAGGTCAGGTGATAGCATCATCGCATTACTTCCTGAATACTAACAGGTCAAGTGATATAATTATCACATTACCCCCTAAATACTAATAGGTCAGGGTGATATAATTCACATTGCTACCTGAATATCAAAGGGTCAGGTGATATAATAACATTACTACCTGAATACTAAAAGGTCGGGTGATATAATTATCACATTATAGAATTATCATATTACTACCTCAATACCAACAGGTCAGGTGCTATAATTATCACATTACTTCCTGAATATTAAAAGATCAGGTGATATAATTATCATTTTATATAATTATCACATTACTACCTGGATACCAAAATGTAAGGTTATATAATTATAACATTAATACCTGAATACCAAAAGGTCAGGTGATATAATTATCACATTACCACCTGAATATCAACAGGTCAGGTGATAAAATTATCACATTAATAACTAAATACCAACAGGTCAGGTGATATAATAACCACATTACTACCTGACTACCAAAAGGTGCGGTGATATATTTATCACATTACTATTTCAATAGCAAAAGGTCAGGTGATATAATTATCAAATTACTACCTGAATATTAAAAGGTCGGGTGATATAATTATCACATTACTGCCTGAATACCAATAGGTCAGGTGATATAATTATCACAGTACTACCTGAATGTTAAAAGGTCAGGTGCTATAATTATCACATTATATAATTATCACATTACTACCTCAATACCAAAAGGCAAGGTGATATAATTATCACATTAATACCTGAACACCAAAGGGTCAGGTGATATAATGATCACATTACCATCTGAATATCAACAGGTCAGGTGATATAATGACCACATTACTATTTCAATACCAAAAGGTCAGGTGATATAATTATCACATTACTATTTAATAGCAAAAGGTCAGGTGATATAATTATCACATAATTATCACATTACTACCTGAATATCAAACGGTCAGGTGATATAATGACCACATTACCACCTGAATACTAACAGGTCCGGGTATATAATTATCACATTACTACCTAAATACCAAAAGGTCAGGTGATATAATGACCTCATTACCACCTGAATACGAAGAGGTCAGGTGATATAATTATCACATTACCTGAATACCAAAAGGTCAGGTGATATAATGACCACATTACCACCTGAATATCAACAGGTCAGGTGATATAATTAATACATTAATACCTGAATACCAAAAGGTCAGGTGATATAATGACCACATTACCACCTGAATAACAACAGGTCAGGTGTTATAATTATCATATTACTACCTGAATACCAACAGGTCAGGTGATATAATTGTCACATTACTACCTGAATACCAAAAGGTCAGGTGATATAATGACCACATTACCACCTGAATACCAAAAGGTCAGGTGATATAATTATCACATTACTTCCTGAATACCAAAAGGTCAGGTGATATAATTATCACATTAATACCTGAATACCAAAAGGTTAGGTGGCATAATAATCATATTAATACCTGAATACCACAAGGTCAGGTGATATAATCATCACATTAATACCTGAATACCGAAAGGTCAGGTGATTTAATTATCACATTACTACCTGAATACCAACAAAGTCAGGTGACATAATGTCCACATTACTACCTGAATACCAAAAGGTTAGGTGATATAATTATCACATTAATACTTCAATACCAAAAGGTCAGGTGATATAATTATCACATTACTACCTGAATACCAAAAGGTTAGGTGATATAATTATAACATTAATACCTGAATACTAACAGGTCAGGTGATATAATTATCCCATTACTCCTGAATACCAAAAGTTCAAGTGATATAATTATTACATTACTACCTGAATACCAAAAGGTCAGGTGATATAATGACCACATTACTACCTGAATACCAAAAGGTCAGGTGATATAATTATCACATTACTACCTGAATACCAAAAGGTCAAGTGATATAATTATCACATTAATATCTGAATACCAAAAGGTCAGGTGACACAATTATCATATTAATATCTGAATACCAAAAGGTCAGGTGATATAATTATCACATTACTACCTGAATACCAAAAGGTTAGGTGATATAATTATAACATTAATACCTGAATACTAACAGGTCAGGTGATGTAATTATCCCATTACTCCTGAATACCAAAAGATCAAGTGATATAATTATTACATTACTACCTGAATACCAAAAGGTCAGGTGACACAATTATCATATTAATACCTGAATACCAAAATTTCAGGTGATATAATCATCACATTAATACCTGAATACCGAAAGGTCAGGTGATTTAATTATCACATTACTACCTGAATACCAACAGGTCAAGTGATATAATGTCCACATTACTACCTGATTACCAAAAGGTTAGGTGATATAATTATCACACTAATACTTCAATACCAAAAGGTCAGGTGATATAATTATCAAACTACTACCTGGATACCATAAGGTCAGTTGATATAATTATAACATTAATACCTGAACGCTAACAGATCAGGTGATATAATTATCACATTAATGCCTGAATACCAAAAGTTCAAGTGATATAATTATCACATTACTACCTGAATATCAATGGGTCATGTGATATAATTGTCACATTACTACATATATACCAAAAGGTCAGGAGATATAATTATCACATTACTACCTGAATACTTACAGGTCAGGTGATATTATCACATTAATACCTGAATACCAAAAGGTCAGGTGATATAATTATCATATTATTACCTGAATACCAACAGGTCAGGTGATACAATTATCACATTATTACCTGAATAATAAAAGGTCAGGTGATATAATTATCACATTGCTACCGAAATACTAAAAGGTCAGGTGATATAATTATCACATTACTACCTGACTAGCAAAAGGTCAGTTGTTATAATTATCACATTACTAATTGAATACCAAAAGGTCAGGTGATATAATTATCACATTAACACCTGAACACCAACAGGTCAGGTGATACAATGACCACATGACCACCTGAATACTAACATGCCAGATGATACAATTATACCATTAATACCTGAATACCAAAATTTCAGGTGATATAATTATCATATTAATACCTGAATACCTAATGGTCAGGTGATATAATCATCACATTAATACCTGAATACCGAAAGGTCAGGTGATTTAATTATCACATTACTACCTGAATACCAACAAGTCATGTGATATATATATTATAATGTTCACATTACTACCTGAATACCAAAATGTTAGTTGATATAATTTTCATATTAATACTTCAGTACCAAAAGGTCAGGTGATATAATTATCACATTAATACTTCAATACTAAAAGGTCAGGTGATATAATTATCACGTTATTACCTGAATACCAAATGGTCGGGTGATATAATTATCACATTACTACCTGAATACCTAGAGGTCAGGTGATATAATTATCACATTCACATTACTACCTGAATACTAAAAGTTCAGGGGATATAATTATCATATTAATACCTGGATACCAAAAGGTCAGTTGTTATAATTAACACATTACTACCCGAATACTAAAAGGTCAGGTGATATCATTATCACATTACTACCTGAATACCAAAAGGCCAGGTGATATAATTAGTATATTACTACCTGAATACTAAAAGGTCAGGTGATATAATTATCATATTATTACCCACAGGCGTACAGGACCCTTCTCATCTGGGTGGACTGAACTCTCATTGCACGAAATATATTTTGCCTATAAATCCAAGCAATTATATATATATATATATATATATATATATATATATATATATATATATATATATATATATATATATATATATTGTCAAGGAATCCACTTCCGAAAGCAAACCAAACCTCCAAACTGTGTTCCACCCCCTAAAAATAACGTAATTTGGCACCGATATCTAAATGAGGAGGGCGTGAGAAACTCAGCCCTTATGTAAATTTTTCTCAATGCTCCCCTTCTGGTGCATCTGTTATCTTTTCTAAAGGCCTGGTGACTGCTTGAATTGCCTCTTTTCAGATAAAAGGCGAATGGAGACGAAGCCCGCCGAAAATAAGCCAGAAAGGTTGAGTTTCCCATAAAAACAGGCGAACATGGGGTGCCAGAAGTCACCAGGATTTGGAAAGATCCTAACATAGAAAACGAGGGCACAACTGCCGTGCTTGCGACGACAGTGACCTCTGGGAGGAGCAGGAAAATAAGCCACCAAGGTCACATAAGGAGAGGAACCGCAGCGATCGCTCTCAGAACACCCCGGTAGCAGACTCACACACAATTCTCTTGCATAGCTACTTTATTGAGCTGTCCCGATCCACGTGGTCACATCTCAGACCACACAGTAGCATTACCTGTGGATTTTCCCATTAAAATCACCTCTACAGAACTGGTGAAATTCGACAAGGCCCCTCCATCGCTCCGTTATAAGGTAACGTCCTGACTAGAGGTTTTTTCAACGGTCACGTATCTTTAATCTCCAACTGCACTTTCATTTTCTTTTCTGAAGTGCGAGTTATCACAAACACCTGACTCATTTAGATCAGTGTGGATTTAATGCAAGTATATCGTACCAGAATCGAGTTATCTTGGCACCTTCCGTGCACCCCTCGTTCGCACGAGATCGTTATAATTATCCTTGCATGGCCGCTGGCATTATCAAATTGCAGGCTGTACATCGGCTGTGGGACCATCAACTTGGCTTGTGTTTCTTGCAGTGAAAAGGCCACTGCAATTAATTCTTCAGTATCCCTTTCAAGAAGATTAACCGTAGACTATTCAATTTTAACCAATGATAAGATAACTAACCACGTGGCATCCTTGTTGGATCTGCCTATCTTTCCCAGTCTTCTGATTGACGTGTTTAATTGTAAATATACTCCATTTAAAATAAACCCAAGTGTTTATCTGTAAAGCCCCTTGTTGAATTACGGCCTCAGCCCACCTGTTTTTTTATTTTTTTTTATTTTACGATTCATACTTGACCTAAACATTGCAGTCAGATTGCTTCAAGTACCCCTGTTCAAGAGCTAGACCCAAGATTGGACCCCTGAGCAAGGAAACCAGTAAGTAGTAAGTGTGTGTGTGTGTGTGTGTATATATATATATATATATATATATATATATATGTGTGTGTGTGTGTGTGTGTGTGTGTGTGTGTGTGTGTGTGTGTGTGTAGAATCTACTGGTCGCCTTTACCAGCACATATGTAATTCTAATAGACACAATGCCCTCTTAACTTCTCGAGAATTCTTGGCGCTTTTTTGGATATGCTTGTGTGTATATATACAATGTATATATATATATATATATATATATATATATATATATATATATATATATATATATATATATATATATATATATATATATATATATATATATATATATATATATATATATATATATATATATATATATATATATATATATATATATATATATATATATATATATATATATATATATATATATATATATATATATATATATATATATATACATAAACTGTACATATGTATGTGTGTGTGTGTGTGAAGGAAGAAACCACACTTCATGAAAACAATGCACATTTATTCTACACACGATGTAAAAATGAAGGTAAACTGCTAAATTTCACCCAAATTTATAAGTATTACATAAAGTCTACAGTACAAAATAGAAATGAGTAATCAGTATGGGTTATACTTTTAATATAATATGCTACATAAATAATGGCTTTTACTCAAATAAATTGCAATGGTTGAATGGTATAAAATAGTAATTACTAAAAATTGCAGTAAATTATAATAAAACTAAAATTTCATACATAAGAAGAAAAGACACAGCATGGACCGGATTTAGCTCACTATCTGCCAGTTGAATAGCCCTGCTACATTGGCTACACTGCCAAAAAATTTGTGTCTGCCCAAATCTTGTTGTGGGCGGGGGCTGCAGTCCCCAGCCCTCCTGGCTTGTACGCCTATATTACTACCTTAATACCAAAAGGTCAGGCGATATAATTATCACATTACTACCTGAATACTAACAGGTCAGGTGATATAATTATCACATTACTACCTGAAAACCAAAAGGTCAGGCGATATAATTATCACATTACTACCTGAATACTAACAGGTCAGGTGATATAATTATCACATTAATACCTGCATATCAAAAGGTCAGGTAATATAAATATCATATCACTACCTGAATATCAGCAGGTCAGGTGATATAATTATCACATTAATACCTGAATACCAACAGGTCAGGTGATATAATTACCACATATATACCAGAATAGCAAAAGGTCAAGTGATATAATTTTCAGATCACTGCCTGACTATCAACAGGTCTGGTGATATAGTTATCACATTACTACCAGAATACCAACAGTCACGTGATATGACATTACTACCTGAATACTAATAAGTCAGGGTGATAAAATTCACATTATTACCTGAATACCAAAAGGTCAGGTGATATAGTTATCACATTACTACCTGAATGCCAAAAGGTCTGTTGATATAATTACCACATTAAATCTGAATACCAGCAGGTCAGGTGATATAATTACCACATTACTACCTGAATACTAAAAGGTCAGGTGATATAATTATCCCAATACTACCTGAATACCAAAAGGTCAGGTGATATAATTATCACATTAATACCTGAATACGAAAAGGTCAGGTGATACAACTATCACATTAATACCTGAATACTAAAGTGTCAGGTGATATAATTATCGCATTACTCCCTGAATACCAACAGGTTAGGTGATATAATTATCACATTACTACCTGAAATACTGAAATGTCAGGTGATATAATTATTACATTACTACCAAAATATAAACAGACCATTTCTATCTTTTTTATAAATACATTATTGCTAGCAATAACTCATTTCGAAAGCATTTCCTACACTGAGAGAGCGAGAGCAAGCATTCCAACGAAGCCATCAGTCGATCCCATTACTGGAATAAATCTTTCAGGGCTTCATGAAAGCAAAATATGATACAGCATGAATTGTGCACGAGGTAATCGTGACTGAACACTTCCTGCTTCAAGAACAGGAGACGAATATTCGCCACTATGCAGTAAATGTGCCTCTCTGTCGGACCTTTCAATTCCAGAGGTTCTTTAGTTCTCACACCGCTGGGCTGCGGAACAGTCTCCCTGAGGATGTTGTGCATTTGGAACTGCAAAAGTTCATGCGAAGACGCAATGTACTACTACCATAAAACAATTCTCCTAGAGGGTTTGTGGGCTTGTTCCGTATGAACAGATTCATTTTCTGAATAATAATAATAATAATAATAATAATAATAATAATAATAATAATAATAATAATAATAATAATAATAATGGACCCATACAATATCAGGCAAATGAACAATGACGAGTGATGCTGATGTCGTTGGTGAAATTAGATTTTTTTATTTGAATCACTTGACTAACAAACATAAATTGATCGTTTCATGTCTAATTTAACAAATTTCATACCTTCAATGTAATTTGAACCAGGGTGGTGCAGGGAATTTGTAAAAAATGAAAATGAAAGACTTTTCATAGTGAAGTTATACATCTTTATAAGTGTGTAGAGTAAACAGTACAGTACACTTAGAAGGAAATAAGCAATATTCTGTTCATAGAATTTTATGACTTTTTTTTTAACAACATTGCATGGCCTTTCAATTATACTCTTCGATAGTAAAATATTCTAGTACCTCTACCAAATTTCCTAAATTCATTTTCTTACATTTTATAGAATGACCTAACTTTTTCGTTTATTTTATATCTCGAACCAAAAACAACTGGCTTTAAAAGAAATAAAGAGTTCGCGTTTATATAATTTTTCTCTCTCTTAGTTTCTGGATTATTGAATGCGTTACAAATATTACATAACTGTTAAATATAAAGTATTGTAAATATCCTTTCTTTTTTTATTCCCTGGTGGTTTATCGTTGGTGATTCATCACCGTAATTATCTTGATCAATATCATTACCATTCATTCGAACTGAAAAGTCATGCATTCTGGCGCAATTTTGAAACTGGTAGAGATTTAGTTGAGAAATTGCAAATCATACTGGAACTGCTCTCTCTCTCTCTCTCTCTCTCTCTCTCTCTCTCTCTCTCTCTCTCTCTCTCTCTCCATGAAATTACTGGCACCGTTACCAGCCAAACGAGATCGGAAAATCCAATAAAAGCCGCCAGACCGGATAAGAAGATTTCCCCTGTAAAAACAGAGAAAGAAGAAAGTAATATACTGTCATTGTACTCCATCGAGAGGTAATATCGTAGCCCGACGTAGCCTAGAGACCATTCTTGAGGGTACGTATCAGCGCATCCAGAAGATTCCCATGAAGCCTGTGAGAGTATCGAAATGAGATATGAGGTCCTGCTGATCGATGATTCTCATCGAGGAACCGACGACTATCGAAAAGATGGAAACTGTTATTGACTTTGCTCGGTAATTACGCGGAATTTTTTCAATGAGCCGCAGATAAACCTTGGTGAGCTAATACTGATATTAAGCATTGAGTATTTTCCTATATGCTAGATCATTTTAGTAGTTTGTATTCTTTTTATATGTTGCCTTGCTAGACGTCTGAAGCATTGTAGAAAAGAATACACGCATTCACGTGTGGGAACACTTATTCTAAATTTCACACGCACGCATGCACGCACGCACGCACACACACACACACACAT
>NC_089743.1:43096476-43111476 GCF_040412425.1 Macrobrachium rosenbergii
GAGAGAGAGAGAGAGAGAGAGAGAGAGAGAGAGAGAGAGAGAGATTGTTGTTTGATTCGACATGAAATATTTACGAAGATTTTACCAACAAAATTTATGCTGAAAGTTTTACATATTAAGTAAAATAAATATTAAATATATATATATATATATATATATATATATATATATATATATATATATATATATATATATATATATATATATATATATATATATATATATATGTATATATATATATATATATATATATATTATATATATATATTGTATATATATACATACCTTGTGTATGTATACTGCGTATATATATTTTAGCTGTTGTATCAATTTAATATTTCTTACTTCAATTTTATAACTAACTTTATGATAATGAGGTGTGAGAGTATATTTCAGCATGTATTAGTAATCTGTTTCCTTAGGTATATAATATATATATAAACATATATAAATCATATATATTTTATCTCTCTCTCTCTCTCTCTGTGTATATATATATATATATATATATATATATATATATATATATATATATATATATATATGCGTGTATATATATATATATACCTAACAAAACACAAATTACTAATACATGCTGAAACATACTCTTACACCTCATTATCATAATGTTATTTATAAAACTGAAGTAAGAAATATTAAAGTGATACAAAAGCTAAAGTGAAACTTGAGGACTGTATTCAACAGCTTCTCCATCACACCTGAATATCTAATTTGATATTCTTGAAGAACCATTTACAGGGAGTAATTTTTTAAATATAGCTAGACAACATTAATATATTTTTCCTCGCCGTTCGAAAACCAGTGTAGTTTTATATATGGATGATTACTTCATACAATATTAACCAATGGAATCTTGCGTCACTCACACGCGGAATCCTTAGTACCTTTATGAAAAATCTCAAAATCTTATTTGTTTATATGCCTCCTATACGATAGAAACGCTCACCTACTGTTTGCGATGGAGAACTTACGGCCAATATATTCTGCCTGTTTTACAGTCCTGCCATGATTGCACCATGTTTCACGATTGGGTGAACGAAGCCACGTAGCTTTAAAGCAATTTTACGTCTCCACAGTGACTGGACGAATAGGAATGGAATGTAAAATTTGGCCTATTAGGTCATTCAGCGCTAAAAGGGAAATTGAGAGTAAAAAGGCTTTAAAGGTGTAACAGTTAGAAAACCTCACAGTTGCACTATGAACCAATTGTTAGGAGAGGGTGGAAAGTAAGACCGAAGAAAGAGAATGTAAACGGAGGTACAGTAAAGGAATGAAAGGGGTTGCAGCTAGGGGCCAAAGGGACGCTGCAAAGAACCTTAGATAATGCCTGCCGTGCACTGTGTGAGGTGCACTGATAGCATGGCACCACCCGCCCCCACGGTGTCCGTAGTGACAGACGAATAACTCACATAATACAGCTTCGTGCTGAAGACGAAGGCTTTGAATCTGTATGAGCAGACTGGATAAATGGCAGCACTCGATAACTCGGCTTCGTAAGTTGTTTTAACGAAAAATCACAGGTGAAAAGGGCAGACCGCTGCAGTACTGAAGGAAACGTTACTTTCTCATTGGACGCTTTTAAAGATAAGGATTGTAGGGAATAAACACCAGTAAAATGGATGCCTTTCCTTCGCTGTTGAATATGAAAACTGACAACATTTCTAAAGTTCGAGGTACTTTTGCTACGGAGAAACGCCAGTTTTTGCAGATTAAATTTCTAGTCTATTTTTTCCCATATGGTCATTATATTCTTTGGAGGCTATCCACTGTGGTATTTTCCAAAGGAATATGTGCACATTAGTGATTATACCATCAAAAAATTTTATTCAATGGTGTAACTGAAAATAAACTCACTAAAAGGACAAAACTCCTTTCGAAATCCTTCATTAAAGAGAATTAAATAGAAAACTGCGGAAAAAAACAGATAAAAAAAAGGCTGTAGGTTTTGCAAAAAGTTGGAAAGTCCCAACTTCGCCCGGTCCTGGCGTTTAAAACTGCGATCCCCCCAAAAAAAAAAAAAAATCTAAAAAAAAAAAAGAGCAAAGCAAACCATGAAACGTTTTCTAACTATTTTCTCACACCTAGGAAAATGGAGTCCCGGTGCAATTAGATCGTCCCTAAACTAGCCAACCGGGTTCCAAACTTCTTGTTCAGGACGCTTTTGGTAGTGTCGTGTAACGTCATGACGATTTAAAAGCTACGAAACAATTCTCCTTGTATTTTCATCATTCACCTACATTTTTTTATATATTTATTTACTCATTTCTCAATATATTTTTTCTTTTCTAATAATTGATCTCTTCTTCATGAATCTCCTATTACTTTCTGTTGTTTCTTTCAAATGAACACCTTATTCTTTGGAAGCCCTGTGGGCTTGTTCCATATGAATAGGGTTCATCTTCTGAATAATAATAATAATAATAATAATAATAATAATAATAATAATAATAATAATAATAATAATAATTAGATATGAATGAGAAGCATTGATTAAAAGCGTTGTTAAATAAGGCAGCTTTCGTTTAAGTATAAAATAAAATTATAAAGTGTATCTGTGCCAAAAACAATATAAAACAACAAAATTTAGTTTAATATGTCAACATTATCATATAATTTATAAAACCTAGGTTGTCAAGCCAAGCACTGGGACACTGTCGGCCATTCAGGGCTTAAGACTAAAAAAACAGGGATTTGAAGTGATTGACAAGGTAAATAGATCCAGAAGGCAAAGGAGCTGAGGTACAAGGATCTAAAGGTAGAACTGAGAGAAAACCACACAATTTAATAACAGTCTGAGGTGTTGGATAGTAAGACTGAAGAAAGGATGTGGGAATGGAAGTAAAGTAAAAGGCTAAAAGGTGGGTGCAGCTAGGGGCCGAAGGGGCGCTGCAAACACCCTCTAGTAAGCCTACAGCGCATCACAGGAGGTGAGGTTACGGCGGTAATCCTGCCTTACGGGCCACAATATCATATGCTGTATGCTGGACATCAGTTACTCTCACAAATTCCCTTATGCAGTGTTAACATTACAATTGCAAAAATGCAATTGTACCAAAGACCTGACTATGCACCTTCACTGTCTAACAGAGAACAAACTAACTCGTTTGCTGAAGTTCGGTCCCTGGGCGGATTCCACAAAAAAAAACAAAAAAAATCTTCTGCTACAAACGACCCTTTTGCAAAGAAAAGAAAAAATATCAACTGATTACTTTACGTAAACTGGTGTCGCAACGCCTACGGTGACAAAAATTAAAACCTTCATGCCATAACTTTTATCTCCAATTTACGGATCCCTTTAAAGTCTAACCGGCGACGGGAACAGAGTATTCTCGTTTATAACTGCCAAAACTGCGATGAAAAACGATTTGTGTCAAGCCCGCCCGTGCATGACACCACCTTCCGAATATATCTATCTCTAACCGGCACAGCAGAGACGACATACCCAGAGATGACAGCATGGCTCTGTTGCTTCCTGTTTAAGGGTTTAAGGGTGACTGCTATTCTTAAGATATTCAATGGTAATGAGGAAAATGATTTAATGAAGAGGAGGAAAGTTATACAATTGTACATTCTGTCCGTAAACAATTTTGTTCATCCTTTCTTCTTTTTTTTTATTACGCGTCTAAATACTAATATGATTATGTACATATTGTTTAATAATAATAATAATAATAATAATAATAATAATAATAATAATAATAATAATAATAATAAAATGGTAACGAAGAATGGTGAGAGAAGGAGAACCAACCTAAGCATGACATGGATTGACTACAAGAAAGCCTTCGACAAGATACCGTATACGTGGCTAATAGAAAGTCTGAAAATATATGGGGTAGAGGAAAACACTATCAGCTTCCTAAAAAATACAATGGAATACAGTACTTAAAAGCTCTGGGATAAGACTAGCAGAGGTTAACATCAGGAGAGGGATCTTTCAAGGCGACTCACTGTCCCCACTACTCTTTGTAGTAACCATAATTCCTATGACAAAAGTACTGCAAAACATGGATGCTGGGTGCAACTCAGGAAAGGAGTCAACAGAATTAACCATCTATGTTCATAGACGACATCAAGCTATATGGTAAGAGCATCAAGGAAATAGATACCCTAATCCAGACTGTAAGGATTGTATCTGGGGACATCAGGATGGAGTTTGGAATAGAAAAATGCGCCTTGGTCAACATACAAAAAGGCAAAGTAACAAGGACCGAAGGGATAAAGCTACCACACGGGAATAGCATCAAACACATATATGACACAGGATACAAATACCTGGGAATAATAGGAGGAGAGGATATAAAACACCAAGAGATGAAGGACACGATCAGGAAAGAATATATGCAGTGACTTAAGGCATTACTCAAGTCAAAACTCAACGCCGGAAACATGACGCAAGCCATAACACATGGGCAGTACCAGTAACCAGATACAGCGCAGTAGTGGAGTGGACGAAGGCTGAACTCCGCAGCATAGTCCAGAAAACTAGTCAACACGTGACAATACACAAACAAAGGACTACACCCAAGAGCACAGACACACTATACATAACATGAAAGGAAGCGGGGAGAGGGCTACTAAGCACAGAGGACTGCGTCAACATCGAGAGCAGAGCACTGGGGCAATATCTGAAAACCAGTGAAGACGAGTGCTAAGGAGTGCATGGGAAGAAGGACTGATAAAAGTAGACGGAGACCCAGAAATATACAGAGACAGGAGAATGAAAACAGAACAGAGGAATGGCACAACAAACCAATGCACAGACAGTACATGAGACAGACTAAAGAACTGGCCAGCGATGAAACATGGCAATGGCTACAGAGGGGAGAACTGAAGAAGGAAACAGAAGGAATACTAACAGCGGCACAAGATCAAGCCCTAAGAACCAGATATGTCCAAAGAACACCTCACCCAAATGCTGGAAGTGTAATATACAAGACGAGACCATAAAGCACATAGCAAGCGAATGTCCGGCGTTTGCACAGAACCAGTACAAAAAGAGGCATGATTCAGTAGCAAAAGCCCTCCACTGGGGCTTGTGCAAGAAACACCAACTAGCTTGCAGTAATAAGTGGTACGAACACCAACCTGAGGGAGTGATAGAAAACGATCAGGCAAAGATCCTCTGGGACTATACATAGCATCAGAATAGATAGGGTGATACGTGACAATAGACCAGACATGACGTTGATTGACAAAATCAAGAACGTATCACTCACTGATGTGGCAATACCATGGGACACCACAGTAGATGAGGAAGAAAGAGAAGAAATTGATAAGTATCAAGACCTGAAAATCGAAATAAGAAGGATATGGGATATGTCAGTGGAACTTGTACTCATAATCATAGGAACACTAGGCACGATAGCAAGATGCCTGAAAAGGAATCTGGGAAACCTGGATGCCGAAGTAGCTACAGGACTCATGCAGAAGAGTGTGCTACTAGAAACAGCGCACATAGTGAGAAAAGTGATGGACTCCTAAGAAGGCAGGAGGCAACCCGGAAACTCACACTATAAAAACCACTCAGTCGAATAGGATGACTGTGATGGAAAAAAAAAACAATAATAATAATAATAATAATAATAATAATAATAATAATAATAATAATAATAATTATTATTATTATTATTATTATTATTATTATTATTATTATTATTATTAGCTTAAAATCTGCTTATACCAAGGATTAATAGCTACTTAAGTTTCATTCATTCTTTAATCTGCAACATGTTGCTTCATTTGAGATAGCCTTACCACGTTGGTCTTCTTCACTGTAACAATTCTGCTGCATTCTTATTCGTCTTTTGACAAATTTAACAAAAGCTAACCATATAATTGTAATAACCGCAATTCCCTCTTAACTTCTCAAATTGTTCACATATTTGTGTACGATTTTCACTACACAGCCTCAGATTCAAATGCAAGAAGATAAATTAATTCTGATGGCCGGCAGGAGGATTCGAACTTCCATCCAGAGTATCAGAACGATGTCATGTTGCCGACCTAACCACGAGAAGGATCCCATGTTTTCTTTGCTGCAGAGTAGATTTTTTTCTGTATTTGCGTAATATTAAAAACTTTAAAAACTACTGAAAAATAGTCGTTATTACTAATTGTTACTCTGTGTCAACATTGTGTTTCCAGCTCAATATGGTCACAGAACACAAATGCATAAAAAATGAATGTGTTCAAATATTTATCTAGCATTTGAACAAAACATCCTACTAATCGATTCAGCCTAACAGTGACACATTGGCTGAATATATCTTTATGTGGTAAAGTCTCATATGCTTATATGAAACACATAGGGGCTGACAAAAAATATAACTTTCGCTCTCTCTCTCTCTCTCTCTTTGGGCAAAGGTAACGAAATAATTATATAGCAAAATCATTAAAATTTAGCTTAACTATGGCAAAAAATAAGAAATTAGTTTGCAGAAACTATGATAGATTAGTCCCAATCCTTTGCCCTTAACAATTCTCAATTGAATAATAGGATATATGAAGAACAGAGTGAGGATAAAAAGAAATAAATAAATAAAACAATAAATAAATAGAAAAATAAATATACTGTAGCTTTTATCGTTGTCCTCACATTGTTATATCTTTCAATTTTTTAATACCGTGCGAGACGGAGAACACGAATCTGATTAAATAAATGGTCAAATGTATTTTAACTTCCTTAGAAACATAAAATATATATATATATATATATATATATATATATATATATATATATATATATATATATATATATATATATATGTATATATATATATATATATATATATATGTATATATATATATATATATATATATATATATATATATATATATATATATATATATATATATATATATATATATGTATATGTAATAAGAGTTGGATCTATATGGAATTATAGCATACCTATGATTCTTTAAAAGTTTGATTTTCAATTCAATGGTTCCATGTGAACAGATATAATCTTTGGAAGTTTGATAATAATAATAATAACAATAATAATAATAATAATAATAATAATAATAATAATAATAAAAATAATGATAATAATAATAATAATAATAACGCAACGTCGAAGTTTGATACGGTCATAATTAAAAAAAATAAACTCAACTCTACGGAAATCACACTCAGTTTATCCTTTTCATATTCAAATAATTAATATTGACAGAGCAGGGAAACCATATCGGGTTAAAACATGATTTAAACCTTGAAGCACCTCCAACAACATCTCACTGTCATATTTAGAACTTATACTTATGGGGAATTTGAACAGACTTACAAATACTATGACCTCTTTAACTTCCTGACTTCACACATGGTAAAAGTGTAAAGAATTTCGACAAGTTCAAAGGGTATTGTGGCTATTACATTTACATACGTGTATATATATATATATATATATATATATATATATATATATATATATATATATATATATATATATATATATATATATGCAGATACTATCTTTATACAGATACAGATATTGATTTAAATACAGATTATCATAGTTAATGTTGCTGTTCTTGTTATCAAAAGGTCATTAAGACACACAATTGAGTTACGGGCAGATAACCTTTAAGAGGCATTAGCCAGTAATGGCATTTGTTACTTTTTTTTCCGAAGCACTTATTATCCTTTGGTAAACCGGCCGAGTTCTTCCTTAGAAAAGGAAAACAGACAAGAAACTTCTTGCGAAAAATAGTGATACCGTTATAGAGTTCAGCTACACTTATCATCTGAGGCTGTTATTTGGGAAAGGGGTCGTTTATGCTTTGCTTAATAAGTCATTGGATAATATTGTTTTACAGCTTTAGCACATAATCCACCACCTCCTGATGAAAGTTCGTTAACCGTTGACATTTTAAGGAAGAGCATAATGATTTTGAGTTTAATGATGAGAGAGAGAGAGAGAGAGAGAGAGAGAGAGAGAGAGAGAGAGAGAGAGAGAGATACCCATATATATATATATATATATATATATATATATATATATATATATATATATATATATATATATATATATATATATATAAAACAATAGTGTCTATCAGATAATGTAAATACATCATATATGAAAATTATTTCATAATGATACCGTTCGACTGTTACGTGCCCAGTTATAGATACTAGAGGTGTTCTCTAATTGAACTATACCTGGTTGAAATACCACATATAAAAGCTATTCGTCATTCAGCCCCTCGTCTATGTGTATTGCTTCCCTACAACTTAGACTATAATACTATGACATACTATATTTTTTTAGTCTTTTACTGGAGATGCAACGGAATTTTGTAAATCCATTCCAATCACTTACAGTTCTGTGACATCTGCATTATATCTTTTACTGGCAATGTAAGATTATTTTTAAAGTAATTTCAATCATCCTGAATACGAGCCTATTTCATCGTTAACCCGGCATGATCATGCTGCGCCTTGAAAGCGGAAACACCAGACCAGGACATACACAGAGACCAACTCATTTGGCTCAGACTTCCCTTTCTTCATTATGCCCTTCGACAGGAGTTGCCACGGAGCGAGGCATCTGGCATTTGGCATCTCAGCCGAATGTGATTTTTCATTGGCACCAGAGGCTACGCATGAGGGCCGGGCATGCATGACTGGGCATCTTCTTGTTGCATATCTCTCCAACGATAACAAACCTCCGTGGATGTCAGTGATAAAATGCAAGGCGCGCAAAAACCACTGAAGACTCTCTCGGCCGAGTTTGGGAATGATCCAATAACGTTTACTTTAATCTTGGTTGGGGATTTGTGTGAAACTGTGATTTTCTGAGGCGTTGAGAAAACCTTAAGACCTGGCTTCACTGTCATTTAAGAAATCTAAGACAACGAATACAGGGAGTAGGAGTAGTTGGACAGCAAAATTGAAGTTAGAGCGAGGGAACGAAAGTAAAGTAAAGGGGTAAAAGGTGGGCGCAGCTAGGGGCCGAAGGTACGCTGTAAAACATCCTCTAGTAATGCCTACAGTGCACCACGTGAGGGGCACTGATGACACAACCCCCCATGGCACGCAATCTAGCTTTTCCCACAAATATCTTTTGTTCCTGAACGGCTTTTTTAGTTCTATTTTGGGTGTGTTTTGAGGTGAAGTGAAGAACGGGGCCACATCTTCAAAAGGGAAAATTTGCTAATCAAACTTGCGCCAGGAACCAGATAGAAGTATTCTTTATGAATGAATATAAGTGAAGCTCAGGATTTATAGTTGAAGGATTGAATAGCATCAGAGAAGTGTTTCTCCTAAAGCATAATCTTCAAAAATAACAGTGAAACTGACAACAATTTTTTTTTACTTCAATCCCTAAATGTGTGTGTGTGCGTGTGTGTGTGTGTGTGTGTATTCAGACTCAAAGATGAAAGACTACGACAACATTTCATCAAAGACATTTCACATACATACATACAGATGTACATGCGTACATACATGCACATTATATATATATATATATATATATATATATATATATATATATATATATATATATATATATATATATACATATATATATGTCCGTGTGTATGAGAGTGGTTACACATCTAAATGAGAGAATGAACCCAGCAAGTATAAAAGAAAGACAAAAACCAGAAAAGCTCATATTGCCAACAGCAATTTGTTAACTTCCATACCACAAAACAGTGGTCTCGTACTGTACACAACAGCAACGGCTGTCATAAAGACGCCTAATTTACTCACGTGATTATCAAATTATTCATTTATTTCTTACCTAATTACTTGTCTTTTAATCATTCGTGTATTCCATTCAAATTGGCTTTGGGCCATTCAAACCGAATTCAACCGGGAAGGTTCACTTTGAAAAAATCTACGAAAATTAGCATCAAGGAAATGACCCTCCTTCCCGTCTAAAAGCAATGCGAATGGTGAAAAAACGCCTTTCATGGTGAAAAAAAAATCTTTATTGGAAAAAAAGGCCCTTACTTAAGACTGCGAACACGTACGGAAAACCTTGGCAATATCAAAGAGTAGTTTCTGGAAGGAGCAGTCTTTGGAAGTGACGTTTCTCATTACCAGTCTTGCAAAACTGTAATGCTAAAAAAAAGGAAAGAAAAACCTTTCCGGTAATATGGAGCTTTTTTTCTTTTGTCTTTGTTTGATTCCAATGAGCCGGTAATATGGAGCTTTTTTTCTTTTGTCTTTGTTTGATTCCAATGAGCAAGTTGCTTGGTACGTTCATCGGCAGTCTTAAGTATATTTACGATTATGACTTTCCACCAGGGAATTAATTACATTGGGTACAAATTGGGACATAAACATAATAACTGCTCCAGCTGAATGTCATTCTTCCAAGTATTAACCATGGAAAGTTTTTTTTTTTTTGCAAAAAAAGTTGGCGGAAAAAAAAAACAGCTACAGCCCCTTATTAGTGGAAAGGGTTGAGAAGAAAAAATATGAAAAAGAAAATTTAAAAATCTAAAAACAGACGACTGCAGTTGATGATAAGAAATATTACAAAAGCAATAGCGCAAATCTATCCTATTCGGCAATATGCTGATATGTTTTATTATTATTATTATTATTATTATTATTATTATTATTATTATTATTATTATTATTATTATTATTATTATTATTATTATTCAGAAGATGAACCCTATTCATAATGAACAAGTCCACAAAGGCCATTGACTTGAAATTCAAGCTTCTAAAGAATATGGTGTTCATTTGAAGGAATCAACAGAAGGTAAAGAAGGGAGAAGAAAAAATAAATTAACAAATCAATTAGTAAGTAGATAAAAATGTAGTAATAATTGACAATTCTTACTTGACTGGAGAAACTTACATTAATAAATATTTTTACGTTAATTTTCAGTAGATGTGTCAACCTTCTTGCAGTATTACTGTACAACATTTTCTCTATTGTTAACTATTTCCTTCCATACAGAGACATGACCTCGAACTCGGAGGAGTTTGATTCTTTATGTGTGTGTGAGGGTAATTAATGGGAAACTGTATGCATGTCCAGTTTCAATATATTAATAATAAAGAACAGTATTTTCTCCCAATGTCGAGTTTCTTAATTAAATACCTGATCAGAGTTTTTTCTTCCGATCGCTCAACAATGACAGTTTTTGTCAAAACTGTATGGAATTTCGTTCGTTTAAATGCTTTCACACCCTGAAACAATATCATGCATTTGTAGTGAACTTCAAAAGACTGATAAAAACGGTTAGAAGTCACATAAATATACATTTCAAAGCGTTTAACATCGGTTAGAGCTTCCACCAAATGTAAACACAATAATTCACTCCTCATTTTTTTCTCCTGATAGAAATCTTAAAACTGCAATTGATTTTGATGAACTTCGTAAACAATCCGAGCTACCGTAAACAAAATCAGTCAAAAATCAGCCTGTTTCTGAAAAGCCAAAAATTCTTGGCCCCGTTCAGGGGCAGACGAATTTAATTTAAAAAACATAAAAAAGAAACAAGTCTTAACGTATGTGGCTGACTTTGCCCTTTTCCGTCACAGAGAGAAATATACCGATAATTATGGACTATCGTAGAAAACATTTTTTTTTATTATAAAGACTTTATATTGCCTTAAAAATCAATTACATAATACTTTTCTGGGTTCATGTTCGGTACAAAATAACGTATTTCCCTGTTTCAAACTTTGCTGATGTTCAATAACATTAAATTTCGGTAGCCTACATATTGGTCGCTTTTGCCAAGAGACAAAAACTGCCATCATTTTTATACTTCTCAATTAAAATGCATCTCAACAAACAGCCCTTGAATTATTCTTTAATCTCATATATTTCATATCAAATTTTAGAGTATCTGTCATTCAGAGACATATCTATGCTGTTCTTTAATTGCACTGTACAGAACACCTCACATCTATTGATTTCAATATTTCATAAAAGGCATAGGTTCAACTCAATAAAGTCGTACTGATGAAAAAAGGCCAAAAATAAAAGCAATTTTGATTGCGTTTGCTGACTATGAAAAAATACAAATTAATCCGTTCCTTCGAAGCGGACACGATGCTTGGAAAATGACAAAGTGTATTTTGGCAATTCTTGCAAATATCTGAATTTTAGTCACCTAACACATCTAGCATCAGATTCGATGAGAGCAAACGATAACGATATTTCTCTGAGAGAGAGAGAGAGAGAGAGAGAGAGAGAGAGAGAGAGAGAGAGAGAGAGAGAGAGAGAGAGAGAGAGAGAGAGAGTCTAACAATTATAAAAAAAAATCGTTGAAATATGACTCGCAATTTGTTTTTCCACCTACAAAGAACAAAACGATATTAGTCTGTGTACAGTACAATCAAAGGGCATCAATAAGATTACCGTCAATTGTGCTGGATAAAAGTTATTCACCTGGCTGGCATACAAAAATGATTATTGTGTCCTTCAATATCCTAAGTGCTATCCCCTTTAATTAAGAGAATGTTGACAGCCCCGTTTTCTAGATTCTGTTACAACATGATTGGAAATGTTAGAAATACATTTTATTATAGGAGAGTTCCCTTTGGAGGCAATTATACATATATTTGCCAAACGCTGCTCTTACGATTGATTCGTTTTGACATCACTTTTACGAAATACTGTACAGTTAGCATTAAAGCAAATATGAGTAAAGTGGTCATTTTTATATATCACGAAAAAAGGTGCTTTTATCACGTGCTACGGGCTTACTTGCGTATTCTTGGAAAAATCTTCTTAGCGATTTACTGGAAATCATTGACATTTTTTGCGGAAAATTTCACAGGAAAAATGAGAGCAAAATTAGTGTATTAAATGGCATAATGAAAAAAGACTGGAAAAAGTTTATTTACGAATTAATCATAACAAAATTAAAACCAGAAAGGTATTCAAGATATTATCAAAACATATCTTTTTTACCTATTATAACAACAAATCACAACGAGCAATGTAACATAGGTGGAATGATGCTTTCACAAAATTTCTAAAAAGAAGAAAAAAAGTTTCAGTGCGAATATCGCTATAATAACTTTACTAGAACCAATTAGAATATGACGAACATAAAAATACAGTAATTTCATCTTTTGGGATTAGCAAGCGCAGATATATCTGTGCGTACACACACACACACACACACACACACACACACACACACACATATATATATATATATATATATATATATATATATATATATATATATATATATATATATATATATATATATATATATATATATATATATACTTTCGCATCCAGATCAAGGGCAGGAATACAGAAGCAGATGACACAGTAGCCATTTATTCCGACGTTTCATGGAGTTGTTGGAAAACAAGATAAATCGACCCAGAAAATAAAGGAGACGAAGTACAAGGATCTAAAGGTGAAACTGTCGCCTTAGAAGTAATAGTCAGTGAGGTTAGACAGCAAGACTGAAGAAATGAAGCGGGACTGGAGATAAAGCAAAAGGCAAAAAATGGGTGCAACTAGGTGAGATGGACTGACGACACTAACCCACTACCGAGAGATTAAAACGAAGAAATTTTCCCAGACTTGCAATAACCTGCAACATTGCATTCCCTAGAGCATTTGAGAGAGCAGAAGCCGTGACTCATTCACCGACAGAATAGAGGATTATACAACTGGCAATCGTATCGATGTGTCAACAAATTGGTGACCGTTGATTCCAAGTAAATCCATAATCGCCAATGTTGCACAGCATCACTGAGAGCGACTTTTTTACCCTTGGATGAATGATAACAAAGCATTGCAGATGGGACTCTGAATCCATGGAACCCTGAACAACTAACAGAACATGTACACAAAAAATCAAGTTTCAATTTCGTAGCTAATGGAAAAGATTATATGTATGTATGTATGTATGTATGAATGTATGTGTGGGTATATATATATATATATATATATATATATATATATATATATATATATATATATATATATATATATATCAAATATAAAGGAGCCCATACAAAATGCTAAATGTAGAAAGTAAAAGTTATATTTCAGAGATCAACTGTCTCTCTCCTCAGGCAAATAGTGAATGAGGAAGAGTTACAGAAAAGCAGTATTTATACCAGAAGGTCCATAGGTCAGCCATTACGTCAATCTAGTTGACAATTTCTCTTTCATCATCTTAATCGCTGGTTGGAGAAAGATTTTATCTATAATATCTGAATCCCAGGCGCCTCTTGAAGGGTTCATCGTATTTCTTTGTTTAATCAAGGCTGATTCCACCATCTGGCTTTTGAACCGACAATTGCTGCTATAAATTATACGAGACAAACCGACAATTGCTGCTATAAATTATACGAGACAAATTCCTGTTTATTCTGTGATCATGGTTATTTATGTGGTTAAAAATAGCTGAGCTCTGTTGTCCGTACCTAACTGAACGTTTATGCTCTATTAATCTCTGGGGGAAGTGATTTTCCTGTAAAACCGATATAAGACTGGCCACAATCGAGGCAAGGGATTTCGTAAACTCCTGTGTCTTTGAGGACTGGCTTTTGTTGGATGTTAATCTGGGATTTGGCTATGGTGTTTGGGTAGGTAAAAGAAAAAGGGTTAGAGTTTCCAATTGTCTGTGCCAACGTCTTAATCCTGTCCATGTGTGGGATTTTTATTTTATTGTCGGGCGTCTCTCTGGTCTTGTTTTGGGGGGGACGGTAGAAAATTGTTCGCTTTGTACATCGCTTTCCCAATTATATGGTTAGGGTACTTTAAAGATGACAGCTGCTTATGGATTAGTTCAATTTCCTTCTCCAGGAGATCCGGGGAGCAAATCCGTAAGGCTCTTAAGAATAAATTACTGGCTACACCAATCTTGGTAGAGATGTCATGATAGCTATAAAAATGGATGTATGACGGAGAGAAAGTTGGTTTTCTGTATATGGTAAATTTGTATTCTGTCCTGTCTCTAATTATTAAAATGTCAAGAAAAGTAATTTTGCTGTCTGTTTCCCATTCAACTTTAAATTTG
>NC_089743.1:43118976-43131476 GCF_040412425.1 Macrobrachium rosenbergii
TGAAATGAAATGGTAAGATAATTAAATTACGCCGTTCTTTTTTTTTTAGCAGTGTACAATACGCATTTTTTCAATTTTTTTTTTTTAGTTATCTGCATCGACGGGGATTTTATCATTGGCCCCTTCGTTTCAAATGAATATCAAGAGTGTCTCTCTCACCATACATCCTCGGTGGTGAGAGAGACAGACTTGATGCTTTGATGAAACAAGAAGTCAATGATAAAATCACTGTCGATGCAGATAACTAAAAAACTTGAAGAAATCCATATTCGACACTGCCAAAAAAAGGGACAATGTGTTTAATAATATTCTTTTATGAGTAATCAATGGACTGACTTATAAAATTTATGAAATTTACACTGTCAAGCCGAGCACTGAAGGGGTAATTTAGGCCAATCAGCGCTAAAGTCAGTGAAAAGAGCGAGTTGGAGTGGTTGGACAGCAAGACATCCAGAAAATAGATGAATTACAACGATCTAAAGGTGGAACTGGGAAATAACTCGCCAGTTGCTCCAAAATTTAATTGTTAGAGATGTCAGACAGCGAGATTGAAGGAACAAAGTAGAACGGGTATAAAGTAAAAGGCTAAAAAGTGGCGCAGCTTGGGGACGAGGGGGCGCTGCAGACGCCCTTTAGTAATCCATGGAGTAACTTTTGATATATAATACAGTTGAAAAAGGCAGAAAGAATTGGTTTCATAGGAAGCATATATATATATATAATATATATATATATATATATATATATATATATATATATATATATATATATATATATATATATATATATATACATGGTGTCCACAAAGTCATGGTGCAATTCCAAATACTTGTAGCTTTGTAACTACAAATGATAGAGTTAATATGTAAAAAGGGTAAGAAAGGTTGATGTGTCTAGTTTTCTGTTCTTCTGAAGTTTTATTTCTTATTTATTTAATCAAATATTTTTTCACAATTTCTGATATTTTAGGTTGGCCGCGAAATGAGAGATGTTCAGGGGAAGCTGATTGCTACCAAAGGTTCTTAGTTCCTCCCCGACAAAGAAGAGTAACCCGATGCCGGGAAAAAGGGGGCGTGGCGACGGAGCGATAATAGCCAGCCCTCCCTTCATAAGCAATCACATTATAGTAAATAATACCACTGCTTACGCCTATGACAGGTTACTTATCATCGTTAGGAGATATCTATTTATTTATCTATTACGAGATATCTATTTATTTATCTATTAGTTAATTTTTTGTTTAATAACTGATCTCTTCTTTCTGTATTTCCCATTACCATCTGTTACTTCCTTCTAATGAAAAACAAATTCTTTGGGAGCTTGAATTTCAAGTCAGTGGGCCCTGTAGGTTTGTTCCATATGAATGAGGTTCATCTTCTGAATAATAATAATAATAATAATAATAATAATAATAATAATAATAATAATAATAATAATAATAATAATAATAATAATTAATTATTATTATTATTATTATTATTATTATTATTATTATTATAATACACTGAAAAACAATGATGTGACCTTGATGTGACAACGAATTCGCATCATTTTCGAAAACATTTTCCTAAATGACGGAGACTTTACGCGTTCTGATTCCTTTAACACGACTTAGTAAAAAGGATTCAGCTGTTCAGGAGAGCCGTAGGAATGTAACGGAATGGCTCGGGTTCCTTGTTACAGTAAACAGAAGAACACGTCATGACTAGGATAGCTTAGAAATGGGATCAGATTCCATCTTCTTTATCTGTTATGTATCAGCAATGGCCAGGAATTTAGCTCTGATGATAAAAAGTTCCTGGCTCTCAAGATGTACATAAGCCTCTGTTGAAAAATTGTCTGCTAAGTAAAGGACCTAGTGTCGAAAGGCCTCGCAGCACTCCAGTGTTTCCGTTTTTCTTTATTTATATATTCGTCACGTTCCATATTTTCGGATTTTATCTTTATTTATATATTCGTCATATTCCATATTTATATATATTCAGTTATACATATATATATATATATATATATATATATATATATATATATATATATATATATATATATATATATATATATAGATATATTTTACACACACACACACAACATAAATATATATATATATATATATATATATATATATATATATATATATATATATATATATATATATATATATATATATATATATATATATATATATATATATATATATATATATATATATATATATATATATATATATTACCATACAAACTAGAATGCAATGAGAAAATAATAACCCCACACTGGGGGCTTCATCCCGAAAGATGCCCCAAAACTCTTACCCTCCCACCCCCTTTTTTTTTAATGGCAGCCCTCATCTTTTTCACCATTATCCTTTTGTACCTGTTCCCCATTATCCTCCTTTACCTGTTCCCCCCTCATTCCCTAACGGGCCATTGGAGAGTCTCCATAAAACCCCTTGATGCAACATGTGAAAATCAAATTTTCGGTTAAATGCTTCCGCTGATGGCCCGCCTCTTCCCGTAGTTATGAAAAGGATCTCCTCTGGGAATAATAATACCCCGGCGTGCCCAGAAATTCAATTAAACCCTCTCGCTTATTCCTTCCTCGTTTATGTGGAATCTGTTCCTAATCGCGCCTCTGAATAGATTCTGAAAAATAGATTTATTCTTCCTCGTGGAACACAATTGATTGGGTCAGTGGTATGTGGTTAGTGCAGTTTTCTCTGTGCAAATGATTTCTTGATCGGAATCAAAAATTGTTTTAGAAAATCGACATCAATACAGCAGAAAAAAAACCATTGTAACATTTATTAATGATACAAACACACACACATACGTATATATATATATATGTATATATATATATATATATATATATATATATATATATATATATATATATATATATATATATGTATATATATATATATATATATATATATATATATATATATATATATATATAAATATGTATAATTATTATATATATATATATATATTACTATTCTTTTTAATATATATGCAAATTTTAATTATTCTATCTTTACTATTCTTTTTCGTTTTTCTTCTTTCATTGGATGTACGTAAATATATATATATATATATATATATATATATATATATATATATATATATATATATATATATATATATATATATATATATATAAATATATATATATATATAAATGTATATATGTATGTATGTATATACATATATGTAAATATACATACAACTACATTCGTATAAAAAAGCATTGCTATACAAGGATATACAAGAGAATCGCACACACACTTCCATAATCCTAAAACTAGCAACATATTTAACAGCAGCGACATTTACATATAAAAAAAAAGAGATAGAAAGCAAAGTTCAAACGGAGAAGCGACTCTCTCTCTCTTTCTTGCTCTCTCTCTCTGACCTGAAATTTCCACACCACAGTCACTATGGCAACAGTGAATGTTATATACCTTGGGGCGATGTACTTAGAGCATTACCATGGATACTGAGATTGACAGGCGCAGACGACGCCCTTCTGTGTGCCGAGCGATCCAGCAACAACAACAAAGAAGTCTTTGCAACGGCGCCCCATTGCTATAATAATGTCGAGAGTTTTACACGCAAAGGCAACTGAGATAAATTATATATATATATATATATATATATATATATATATATATATATATATATATATATATATATATATATATGTGTGTGTGTGTGTGTGTGTGTGTGTGTGTGTGTGTTATACATATATTATCTATCTGTCTAGCTATTCTACCTATCTAACTATTTATCTTTTTAACCTGGTATGTTCAGACCGCAAAAGATGGTAGAAAATATGTTATCTTTGAGGTAAACCAAAGTGATTCAGTCAAGTATGCGTAGGATATGTATCCATATTTTGATTACAATACAAAATATAGCAAAGCATATGTAAATGTTTACATAACAATAAATATACAAATGTTAATCAATGTACGTAAAACCGTTTTATTTAATATTTTAAAAAATAATTTTCTTCATATTACCAGCAACATTATGGATGCAGTATCATTATTTACCAAAGCATATTTACATTCTGTGGGGTCTGTTCATCTATTTAACAAAAGATTATCTTATAACTCAATTTCTGCTCACAGAATAGGGTGAAAAACACTTTATACGCAAGCGTATTCAAATACAAGATCCAGCAAATACACTAAAAGTATACCACTCTATAAAAATCAATATGGATGCAGCCGGGAACTATCAATCCTTTCGGGAATATTTTTGCTGTTATTCCAAAGGATCTTATTTCATTGTTTATGAAACTTCGTCGCATTCAGCGTCATATTTAGGGCAAAATATTTGAGGGGGAGCACGCTATAAAGGAGTAAAAACTGCGCCGAAGTTTCTTCAGCGCAATCGAGTTTTCTGTACAGCGAATAACCAAGCCCACCGAAAATAGATCTGTCTTTCGGTTGTCTCGGTATAATGCTGTATGAGCCGCTGCCCATGAATCTTTAACCATGGGCCAGTGGTGGCCTTTCATATATCGTTGCCAGATGCACGATTATGACTAACTTTAACCGTAAATAAAATAAAAACTACCAAGGCTAGAGGGCTGCAATTTGGTATGTTTGATAATTGGATGGTGGATGATCAACATACCAATTTGCACCCCTCTAACCTCAGTAGTTTTTAAGATCTGAGGGCGGACAGAAAAAAGTGTGGACGGATAGACAAAGCAGCCGCCACAATAGGTTCCTTTTATAGAAAACTAAAATACACGTTTTCCTGAATGCTCATCTTATAGAATTTCGAAGCTAGATTACCGTGTCAATGTTATCGAGGTAATATCATGCCATGAAAGCAGGCCAGTTCTTTATCAAGTAAAATTCTGCGAACAGCGGGAGCCAATTTGGTTTGGGAGGTGCTTCGAGTTTCATTTCATGTTATATTATCATAATACTTTGTATATATGTTTGTGTGTGTGTGTGTGTGTGTGTGTGTGTGTGTGTGTGTGTGTGTGTGTGTGTGAAAAATGGCCAAAAAAAAAAAAAGGTCACGTAAAGTTTCAGTTCATGTTATTACAATCCTTTATAAATATACATTTTTTTAAAGTGAAACATGGACAAAAATAATAAAAGAGCAACGTAAAGCACACAATATTTGTAAGCAAGCCGAAAAACTATATTGAAGTAATATATTCATTCCATCATACAAATACGGAAGACGTGCCTCGCAGTGCTTGAGAAACGCCCAAGGAACAGTGGCCTTACGTGAAAGGACGTATGAACTGGAATCTTGAATTTCAAATCAATGGACTCTGTGGGCTTGTTCCATATAATAGGGTTCATCTTCTTCTTAATAATAATAATAATAATAATAATAATAATAATAATAATAATAATAATAATAACCCCAAATGCAAATTACATATATAAATATTGAAACGAAAAGCAGCTCAGAAATTTGAATATGTAACACGCATTTCCCACCGTCTGTCCAAGACCCTGATCTTGACCTTTCATCTGATAAATCTCTATAACTTCACCAGATTTTTAATGACTGTGAATAGTGGGGAAGGTGGGATGATTCTTTGGAGGGGGTGGGGGTGAATGGTGGATCTTGTATGCTGTCCATACATTACCTATGATAGTCTTTAAACGCTGTTATCAATCATTGTTATTGTTATGGATAATGATGATGAAAATGAAGATGTCACGATTATCATTACTACCATTAAATGTACAGTATATCTTATTAGTTATCTACTGTACAATAATAAAATCCGAGTGGATCTTTCTTGTTTGTCCGCCCCGGGTGGGGGCAGGGTAAGTAGGGGATCGCGAGGGTACGGGAAACATGATACATCCACCCTCCTCCTGCAAACCTGTTTGTCCGCCCCGGGTGGGGGCGGGTTAGGTAGGGGATCGGGATGGTATGGGAGACATGACTGGCAGCGCCGGGTTCCAGTGCAGCTTAGCGCGCGCTATCAAGCCCGTATTGAATAATCATGTATCGCTCAATGCAGAACTGCAGAGACACTTACACACAGAGAAGCGAAAATCGGTGCTTCTCTGAAGGGTGAGGTTCAACCATAAAAGGATGAAGCAGTAGATGAACTTCAGAGCTAGGCAGTGATTTTCAGGAGACTAAAATTTTCAAGGAACGTTCCCCTTATTTTTACAGGTCTCAGTGAGTGTCCCTCAGATACGTCTATCATTCCATCGTCCAATTTTGGAAGAGTGACCGAAATAGGTCCTGCAGGAGAGAGATAGAAAAGTCACCTTGCAAGCGGAGAGAAAAAGAGCCAGGAGAATAGGTACAGGCAGGTTCGTTGACCAAAAGAAATGACTGAATCAATCCCTTAACGAAAGGGAAAAAAAAATATACGAAAACAAGAAGAAGCTTTTAAGATTAGGAACTTGTCCACTATGTATGTATAAATGCTTACTTTTATGATTATTATCATTTATAAGAAACGCTACTCATATGGAACAAGCCCACAGAGGCCACTGACTTGAAATTCAAGTGTTCAATTGAAAGAGGTTAGAGGAAGTAATATGAGATATAGAAAGAGGAGATCAGTTATTAAAACAGAAAAAATAAATTAACAAGATAATAAAAAATGGATAAAAATGTAAGTAAATTACAAAATAAAAGGAACAAGATTCGGTAGATACGTGCTTATGAATACATTAGCATTTGTAACCTCCCGGAAGAACAAAGGATAAGTTCATTTCTGAGGCACAACACTGAGAATTAATGAAGTGGCCTCGGCTAACGATCACAATACAACTAGTAACAAGAGGTCATATTCCAGTTATAAATTACACCCTACAGTTTAGAAAACCTAATTATCCTAAAATGACTAATTACCCTGAATGTCCTCAGTCTACCACATCATAATTAACTGCTGCAATTAAGAACTTAGGATGAAGTTTTCCCCTTAATGATCTGAACTTTTCACACAATTTAACATGCTTCATGCGTTCGGTGGGATTATATATACAACTTTTTAGATTAAATGAGAAAGACTTCCTCAAACGCAGCTACTGAAACTTCATGATCATTGGCAAGAAGGACATATTTCACAACAGCCCTCTTACTCCTAAGACATCCCAGTTGATTGATTGACTGACTGATTTATCTATTTAAATCCTCACACCGCTGGACTGTGGAACAGTCTCCGTAAGGAAGTCGTGCATTTATACGCCAAAAGTTTAAGCGAAGACGCAGTGCATTGCCACCCAAATGCTATTTATTCTCTTTGCCTTTTAACAATTTACTTACTTTTTATCTATTTATCTATTAATTTGTTTATTTTTTTCTTTTTAATAAGTGATCTCTTCTTTTTTCTAATGAATACCATATTCTTCGGAAGTTTGAATTTCAAGTCAGTGGCCACCTTTGGTGGGTTTGTTCCATATGAATAGGGTTAGTCTGAATAATAATTATAAGTTTGCTCTGATGATCTGATACTAGAACCTTTAGGTATTCAGTACCGTAATACGAATAGGGGAATTACTATTGAAAATCAATAAATATAAACAAGAGATCAATCACTATTTAAAAAAATAGTTAACTTTGCTACAACTAAAAATCACTAAAAACATTCCATTATCTTTTATTGTATTCCAATACACTGATCGCATCAAAACCATCGTTTATAATCTGATTTATAGCGCATGAGTTATGGCGGCGCCTCTCTCCTCAACAAACCTAAAACATCCCGCCGAGTTTTGTCGTTTAACTGACTTGCTTCTCTCTACTTCACCTCTCTCTCTCTCTCTCTCTCTCTCTCTCAGTCTCCTTCAGTTGACATTGCGATGCGTCATGACCTCCGTCCTGCCCACAGTATACTGCTCTCGATATTGCAGCAGTACACCGGGTTAAATATCCCTTGCTTCATATTTTCATATCAGTTTTAACCATATACTAGATTTTATTTCTTCATTAATTTTTGGCTCTATTTTTCTTCATACCAGACTTTTATTGATACGTAGAAGGACAAATTTACACATAATCACACAAATGCGCACAGAACATTTCTGTGTATACGTGCACGACGTGGTTTTACGTTTTAACATAAACACTCATTTTGAGAATGGAACATGATACGTAATTCTAATGAGTGGTAATTTACTGAATTTCCATATACATATAGGTGATGCTGCACACAGAAAAATTAAGGCTGATAAAACGTGAGATGAGGTATGTGTATGTGTATGTATATGAGTATGTATATATATATATATATATATATATATATATATATATATATATATATATATATATATATATATATATATATATATATATATACATATATTTACATCTATTTATGTTTGCTTTCCTGTCTAAGCTGATATTGATTGTCCTTGACTTTCTGACCTCTGCAGTTAACATTTATTATCTGCACTATATTGATATATATGATGTAAAAGAGAGAGAGAGAGAGAGAGAGAGAGAGAGAGAGAGAGAGAGAGAGAGAGAGAGAGAGAGAGAGAGAGAGAGAGAGAGAGTCACTCTAAAAGACATAAAATTAAGATATAAAAAAATGAAACCAGAGAGATTCGGAGCCGATTAGGAAACGCTAAAATAAACAACGACAAAAATAATACGAAACAACAAAAGCAGTATCAACCACCTCAACTAGTTGCTCGAATATAAAAAAAAAAAAAGTTTCTCGGTAGCGGCTATGACGTCAGTAACAATAACATGGCGTCACTGATGCTAAAGAAAGGCTGTCATCGTCACACATCATTGGTGAAGGGAAAACAAGGCCTACGACGATAAAACAAAAACAAAAACAAACTAACTTACACACACAAACATTTGTGCTACCCAAGTGGTACCGGAAGTGTTTAACGTTTCATGATGAAACACATACCTAAGTTACACACACACATATATATACATTTATTCAAAATATATATATATATATATATATATATATATATATATATATATATATATATATATATATATATATATATATATATATATATATATATATATATATACACATGGCACTCAGGACTGCTACTGTAGTGGTAAAAGCTGCACTGCGTGTCACTTGCTGCCTTATAAATGGCCAATAATATGAGAAAAATTGTACCACAATACAGGCGAACGCATCCTTTATGGTTGTGGATCCCATGGTATAGGATATTCCTCATAAATTGCAGGAAAACGTCTTCACATCACATGAGGCTACTTGCATCCATGTCTCCAATCCTGTAGAATGGCTAGAAAATAATTGCATTTCACCAAATGACTCGGGCATAATGACTGCATTCCCATTCCCTATATTCATTTCACCAAATGACTCGGGGCATAAGTACTGCATTCCCATTCCAATAATTGCAATTCACCAAATGACTCGGGGCATAAAGACTCATTCCCCTTCCCTATATTCATTTCACCAAATGACTCGGGGCATAAAGACTCATTCCCCTTCCCTATATTTATTGCAAAGAATTAAGGACGGATACAGAATCCATGATAATAAAGGGTAGTGGATGAAGGATACTCAGCATCCACGGAGAGAGAGAGAGAGAGAGAGAGAGAGAGAGAGAGAGAGAGAGAGAATCAAATTCCTGGCAGCAAAGAATGTGGAACAGATTGCCTTCAAATATTTTGTTAATGTTATTTGAGTAAAAGTTGTATTAGTGTTCCCTGGAAGAAATATTTCAGTCTGTCAAAGAATCCAGCTACAATTATTAGCTTCATAACTAAAAAAGGGAAAATGTCTCTGGAATTTGATAGGTTAACTAGTCAATTTTTTTATACCTCCGTTAAAGCGACTTCTTTCTAGTGAAGACCATATTCTTTGGAAACTTGAATTTCAGGTCATAGTCCCTGCGGGCTTGTTACACATGAATAGGGTCCATCGTCTCAATAATAATAATAATAATAATAATAATAATAATAATAATAATAATTATTATTATTATTATTATTATTATTATTATTATTATTATTATTATTATTATTATTATTATTATTATTATTATTATTATTATTATCCTGACTATGATATAATCACTAAAAGTGCTTCAGGGAATTTCCACTTACAACAGTTATTTTTTATATCATTACCATTATTTGTAAACAAATCGTACTTCTTTTTGGAACAATAGGCAAATGAAATCTCATACAGGAACTGGAATTGGAATATAAAATTTAGGCCAAAGGCCAAGCGCTGGGACCTATAATAATGAAAACAATGTTGATTCAACTGTTAGGAGAGTGTGGAAAGTAAAATGGATGGAAGATAATATGAACGGTGGTATAGTAAAAAGAATGAAAGGAGTTGCAGCTAGGGGCCGAGGGGACGCTCCAACGAACCTTGAGTAATGCATACAGTGCACCGCGTGAGATGCAGTGATGGCATTACCCCCCCCATGGAGTATATCTCACATCAGCCCCAAAGAATAATAGTCTATCAGAATATTTTAATATACGGTTATACGGGTGTCTGTATGACCATCAGTTAATCAACGCATCATAATTGTTTGCTCCATAAACGATATACGAAGATTGTCCATCAAATAGTTTGGTCAATTAACTTCTCCCTTTGATGGGAGCTATATTTGATTTGTCATTTGATTACCGGAAAAATAACCCTCGTAATTCAATATTTACCACGGCGTGCATGAGAGCCAGTTGTCCTGTGCAGCTGTAACATCTGTAATTGGAATGTTCACTCGTACAGTGAAGTTGTTATTATTATTATTATTATTATTATTATTATTATTATTATTATTATTATTATTATTATTCAGAAAATGAATTCTATTCATATGGAACAACCCTACAGGGGCCACTGACTTGAAATGTATGCTTCCAAAGAATATGATGTTCATTTGAGAGAAGTAACAGAAGAGAATAGGAAATACAGAAAGAAGAGATCGGTTATTAAAAAAGAAAAAATAAATTAAATTAATAAATAAATGGATAAAAATGTAAGCAAATTATCAAAATACAAGGGGAAATGTAGGGTAGTAATGTATTGCAACTTCACTCTAACTTTTGAGGTTCCAATTGTACAAAATCCTCAGGGAGACTGTCCCACAGTCTAACAGTGTGAGGAATAACGGTTAGTAAATCAAATCATCTTTTGCTATCGTTGTTATCATTATTATCTGAAGGGAGTAGACCCTGTTTTAAACAAGTGCTGCTACAAAAAAAAATAGCTGTACCAGCTACTGATTTTGCAGTAAGTCTTTCAAGTCCTAATTATTCTCTTTTCTTCAGTGTTGGTGTTTTAATATAATTTGGCCAATATTCATATTTGGTTAATGAAGAATGACCTTAAGGTTCTTGTAACCAAATATGAATCCTGGCCAAATTTTCTTACGTATCAATATTGAAGAAAAGAGAAAATTTAGGACTGAAAATTTCTTCTTCTTCTTCTTCAGGCCATGGACATAGACTTTATGTATAAACTAAGTAAATTACGTAGACAGAAATTATTAACACTACAAAATGAAAAATGGAACATGAATGTCCATATTACATTATTGCTAAAATTACTTTGACTAAAAATGGCCAATGTTATCTTAAAAAAAATTTTTTAAAAATAAATAAAAAAGTGAGGGGTTTATTATTTTGGGGATATCAACCATGAAATTACTTAGAAAAATTACCGTCTTTATGTCAGTGATCAAATCAGGTCATGTTTCAGATTAATCAAGTGTTGAAAATGATTCATGAAAAACCCCTATTCTAAAAATATTAGCAGATTCAGTGCAAGGCATAATGAGACAGAATTAATAATTTTTAGCTGAAAGAATCTTGATTGCATTATTTATTATTAGATTTACTGCAACAGTATTCCGTAGATCAAAGGAAGCAATTGTAATTCAGAAGTAACTAAAACTTACACGTGTCGTGGTTTTAAATGTCAAATGAAATTTTATAAATTTTTGAACGGTATTTCAATATTATTATGTTTCCTTCTATTGCGATTATAACCAATGAACAGTAAAAAAAAATTAAAAACACTGACGAGATTATAGTTAATATATAAGACAAATAAATCAATTCCAGACATATTAATAGTATAATAAATAAGACAAATAAATAAATTCATGACATATTAATAGCATAACTAATTTTCAATTACCAACATTAGTAAATTTGTCTCAGTGACCCTCCATTCGCAAACCTGTGCAAATGTCAGAAGATTTTTTCATTATGTCATAAAAATACCCGAGAGTGAAGTTTAAAGTTTTCACTTCGAGAACAAAACATCCTCAAAATATACAAATGAAATAAACTAAATAAATTAAATGAAAACAAAACACAAAATCCAAACTTGTGCTATGCACGCCCAGATGACACCACCCAGGAAACGGCGAGAGAAATTCGAAGACATACCAAATGATCTTCACCAATAATAATTGAGTTTCAGAGTCACCCAGATTCCAATCTCGGAATGACGGGATGTGACCTTGTTTTGATGGTTTGTATGGTGCTCCCAGGAAGAACCTGCTTCAAAATACAATTTCCATC
>NC_089743.1:43146476-43168976 GCF_040412425.1 Macrobrachium rosenbergii
AGGGTTCATGTTCAGAATAATAATAATAATAATAATAATAATAATAATAATAATAATAATAATAATAATAATAATAATAATTCTATCTCATGATCGAAACACGTCGGATAATCAAAAGTTGTTAACTTCTCATCAAATGAGACCTTCTTAAGAAACACCGTTTTATTCATCAAGCTATTGATTGGGTCGAGTTACCTTCTCTTGGAGTTTCTGCCTCTCCATTAATCTTTAATTATAGGCAAGGCTTTTTTTTTTGTCCCCGGAGCTCGAGATGTTTCAGAGAAGTTAAGATTTTGACTTATCTCTACCTGGATGGTTTTACGGGAAGTTTTCAATAATCTGGATGATGCATAACGATGGTACGTACATACATACAAACATGCATACACACACACTATATATATATATATATATATATATATATATATATATATATATATATATATATATATATATATATATATATATATATAGTATTTAACAACTTTAATCTTAAATACTAATGAGTTACAACTCTTTGTGATTTTGAGCATTTTGTTGTTACAATAAATAAAGCAGAGGATGGTAAAACGGTGAAGAGAATGTGTGTGTGTGTGTGTGTGTGTATACATATATGAATTTTTATCATATCAACATGACATGTCGTTTAATATCCAATTCGCGTTACTCCGGGAATATCTCCCACTGATCTAGAACGTCGGCTGGAAATCGTCGATGGGAATGTCGGGTGTTCGAGTCACTCAGATACCAATTCATTTATTACTTATGATGCCCCTTATGTGGTATTCCCGATGCAGAGTGAATTGGATATTAAACGACATTTGTAGCTAAATGTTTGAATAAATATACACACACACATATATATATATATATATATATATATATATATATATATATATATATATATATATATATATATATATATATATATATATATACATACATATAAATTTGTGTTTAACTTCTATCACGGGAATTAAAACAAGATATACATATAAGGAGTGAAACAACGGAGTTTGACTGAGAATACCTTAGGAGTATACGCGAAAGTAGCTGAAACCAGCTACTTGTACATAAACGTCCTTTTTGGTAATGAAAGCCAGCTTCAGAGTTAAAAATATCAGCACCATCAAATCTGATAAAAATGACAAAAACAAAGAACTAATAGTTTAAAGCATGCTTTAAAAATCAAGGTTAAAATAATAATATTAACACAGTGAAATTCTGTCAGAGACTGAAACCAGTCTATGAAGTACAATCGTAGTAAAGAGCATAAACCTTGAATTCATTCACAGAAACTAAGAGTTGAAATCGTAACAACTCCGTTGTTCCTGTCGAGTGATCAGTGGAGCCATTTTGCTTTTAGTTATCAATATTCCATACATTTATCTATTTGTCATGTTTTCTGAGAGATCTAGGAATCTATTTGGTTGTTAACTAGTATCTGACAGCTCTCGTTTTATCACTGAAGGGATAAACCATTATTATTATTATAAAAAATATTCCAGTGATTTATTTTTTTTTAAATCTTTCATCGGATCTAATGAAGGAGGCAGTGTTTATTCCGAAACTGGTTGCCACTAATTATCATCGATGACGGTTTACATCGCTCTCCTCCCCTCACTAATATATATATATATATATATATATATATATATATATATATATATATATATATATATATATATATATATATATATATATATATATATATATATATATATATATATATATATATATATATATATATATATATATATATATATATATATATATATATATATATATATATATATCGCTGATGTGTGTGGTTTAATGTGCATCACTGTAGTCCTCACTTCTTGTCTTCCGTGGTTCAAGCCCACGAAACAACAAACTTATTATTAACTAAAAAAAAATTCCCCTTCAGGTAACATATATGAAATTATATTACTTCCGAGGCAGAGTGAATTAGATATTAAAGAACATTTGTAGTTTAATGCTTACATATATATAAATATAATATATATATATATATATATATATATATATATATATATATATATATATATATATGTATATATATATATATATATATATATATATATATATATATATATATATATATATATATATATATATATATATATATATATATATATAATGTATATATATATATATATATATATATATATATATATATATATATATATATATATATATATATATATATATATATATATATATATATATATATATATATATATACTATGCATATATACTATATATATGTATACTATTATAAACATTACTTGTTCGACCTCTCTTTAATAAAAATATAAAAAAAAGCTTTCTCTTTGTTAAAGAAAGAGGGCATACTAGGGAGGGAAGCAAGCGAGCAGGAGTTGTCTTTCCCAAAAACCAACTGTCAAAAGGGGTAAGAATTTCAGTTTAGAGGCACATCAGACAGTATAGGTTTTGCTAGGACCACCGTTAGCTAGATTGTACCTTAAGCTCACTTTTCTGTGACTTCTGTACTGGCGAGTTTTCTGTCATTTTTCAGATGCTACCTGCACCCAAGCCAAGGCAGTTTGGGGGAGAAGTTTGAAGCAAGCACCCACGCCATTGACCCAGCTCGAGAGAGTCTAAAGGCAACCACCAGAGAGACAACATGCATATCAGGCATCTCTCATAGCCCCTCTTTGTTGAACTGCTGAGGAAATTGCCATTTCAATGGACCCAGGGCTTCTGATGCAATTGATCACTGCATTATCTATTCCAGCGGTAAGTCTGAAGATGACAATTACTCACAGTTCTCTTTCCCTTCATCTTAACCACTCCTTTTTCATGTTTCAAGTTTTCCTCTCTTAAACAGTCACTAAGAAAAATCCTAGTAAGACCATATCCCATTTATGAAGTCAAATATATTAAGTACAATTATTGTTGTCTAGTGGAATTGCATAAATTATCCTTCATGGTGTTAAAATAATATTCTTGATCTAAGATTCATCCCTTGCAGTCAGTTAGTGATAAGTGAGAGTTCTTTTGATATAGGAATGTTATCTGGATACGCCTCTTCCAGAATTTGGCACACCTTGGAACCTGTCCAGAATCTTGTTTGGAGAATTAACATCCTTGATACCAAGATCCTCAATTCATGAGCTTGAAATTGCTTGACAGACACGTCACAAGAGGCTTCAAGCCATTGTGTTATTCACCCCCTTTATGTTGAAATATCTTGTGTCCGAAGTGGGACGAAGTCAGAGCTGTTGTTAGATCCCGTAAGAAATCAGATAATATTTTACTTTGCTGAAACTAGTTGTTTGAGTAATGTTGTTGATTTAGTTCATGTGTTCAGAATAAGTCGCTATATTCAGTAATATAGTCTCAACTGGCGACCTAATCTATCTATGTTAAATTGTCTGTGTGTTTTTTTAGGTAACGTTCAGCCTTAATTGATAGTGTTACATGGGTCTTAGGTTAAGCAAGGCACTATAAATCAAAAAGCAGTGGCAACCTTGCCAGGATCTCTGGAATTAGAGTAGCGTTCTCTGAACAGAGATTAAAAACTTGGAATCAGATTAAATATGAATTAATGCAAAGATAAAAAGTCAGATCATATTAATTTCATGCTAAATTCTCCCAAACAAGGATACAGGCCAAGGTAAGTAATATTAAGAGTATCAATGTTATAACAATAAGAAGAGTAGGTAGAAAAGTGTGCATTAAATGAGAGCTGCTATAATTTACAATTTACAATACGAAGGAAATGTTTACTGTGCTTAAAGCTACCGAGCCAGACCTGCATAGCAGTCAAGTTCATAATAAGTTACCAAGTAAAGATTTAATATTTTGCTACTCGCTGGCCAATGATTAATGCATGATATTAAATTTTTGAACTAGTTAGCTATTGTATGACAGTATTGGGAGGGCGTGTGCCTACCGCTTCTCCCATAAGACAGGACAGACAATTTACAAGTCCATAGGATTTCTCACAAAGCAGCAACCACGTCAGCCCTAGAAAGAAGGCCACCGACTGAGCGTCACTACAAGAATTACTTTACCTCGTGTGAAATCATATAAAATTCCTTTTCCATTAATATCACAAATGAACAGTATGGATGTCATGTGTCCATTCCTTTGTATTGTGAAGGGCCCGCAGTAAACATGGCAGACACCTGTAGGAAGTATGCTGAGGAACAGAGGCAGCTGGAAGATGCAAGAGAGGAGAAGAGAAGAAAGCATGAATTAGCCCTCAAAGAAAAGGAGCTTGAGCTGGAAAAGGCAAGAGAGGAAAGTGCTGAAGCTATGGCTATCCAACAAGCCTCCAACCCCACACCTGCTGCACCAAACGCTCCAGTCTCAAGCAGTAATTCCCTAGTCCCCAAGTGGATGGAGGAAGAACTAGAAGCCTGGTTGGAGGAAATAGAGACTTTTTGACAGCTACAACACCACCAAGACAGAGAGGACCTTAGTGCTTGCCAAGCACATGGAAGGAAAAGCAAAGGCAGCCCTTCACTCACTGGAGAAGAGTCAAAGAGGTGACACTGTAGAAGTTTCTAGGGTCATAACGAAAGTCTATGAAATAACCCCGGAGAAATGGAGACAGCGGTTCTGAGGTCTTGCCAAGGAAGCCAGCTGGTCCTGGACGGAATGGGCCTGTCACAAGACCCAGTCCGGTACCCGCTGGTTTGACTCCCTGTCGTGCACTACATTCGAGGACCGATTCAACTGGACCATACTGGAGGATCTTTTCCAATGTGTGCCTGGGCCCCTTGCTGTGTGTCTCAGTGACAAGCAGCCCACCACACTTATGGAAGCCTGCCATATGGCTGATTCATGGGAAACCTACAACCAGTCCAACAGCATATCTCAGTGGCGCATAGTGCCACACGGGTACCTCTCAGGCTCGATTTGCACGAAGAACAGACTGCCTAGCAAGCCTACATGCACCCACTGTAAGAAGGTGGGGGACAATGAATCTGATTGCCGCTACAAGTTGGGAAACAATAAGCAGCCTTCTACCAACCACCAGAACTCCTCCCCCTCTACTTCCACTCAACCCTCTCCACCAACAGTCACCACAGGTAACCGAGTCCCCACAAAGGGCTCTTGCTGATCCTGTGGCACTGCTGGCAACTATAGTGCTGGACATCCAGCCTGCCCAAATCACGTCCCAGCCACCAAGTTCGTCAACTTGACAAGCACCTCATTCCCCGCAGCCAGGCCGCAGAAGATGCTTCACCCCAATTGGCTGGATACCCAGTTCATCTAGGTGGCACCCCTTAATGGCTCTAGCCTGCCCATGGTTCTACTGGTCTCAGTAGTCACTGCAGCAGACAGTAGCCTGATTGCCAGGCCCCAAGTGCCAGCCAGTGCCACAGTTGATGAGAAAACTCGGTGGGAGATGAAATGGGTAGAGGGCCACACCAAAACTATTCCCACAGTCAAGCTCCAGGTCATGACACCTTGGGGCATACTACCTCACCTCCTTGGTGTGGTGAGTGGAATTTGGACTGGAGTGGATTTCCTGTTGGGTCGGGACCTCCTCTGGGGAAGCCCATCCCCAACGCCACATGCTACCTCCTCAACAGAGGCCCGAACTCTAGGATCACCAAATCAAAGCACAGCCACCTTGACTGGCGTGCCACCAAAAGAAGAAGACCCATCTTGTGCCCACCAAACAGGTCAGCAGAAGGGGCACACCCAAAACAATTCCAGGCCTAGTCTTCCCTCTCCATGAAAGGACAGCCAGCAACGAGCTCCTCCCTCTCCACAAAAGGACACTCAAGAGAAACAGTACCATTGTAGAGCGTGCGTGGTGACAGGCCACTCCACTAATTGGGAGGGCTGCCCAAATAAACAACGCCCAGCGGATGTGCCAAATCAAGACTCTCCAAGAGGCTCTGACCTCCAGATGGGACAGGAATCACTGTCTCAGCCCAACTCCAACCATCCACAAGGTATTGCACCTCTGGACCACTCATCAGGCATGCCTAACCATCAATCTCTGCCAGTGCCACTCGTGAGCTCTGAGCAGTGCCACACTCCGTCTGTCTCAGACGCTGAGCCACCACCAGAAATGGACCCTGTGCCAGATCCAGACCATGAGACGGATCCTCCTCCGGGAGATCTAGGACCCATCACAGCACTGATCTTAGCAACCTGTGAGCCTCCAGCACCTGACACTTCTTCCTCACCAAATCCGTCCCCAGAGGATGAACCCCTAGTGGATCAAACTGATAGACCTTCTCTGGGAGACCAGGAACTGGCCTCCCCGGAAGCAGAGGTTGAGACCACTCTTGCTCTGGTTGTTGCAACAGCCAGAGTAGGGAGCCCTCCTGTAGCCTCTGAGGTTACCACTGACTTTGAGCCCACTAGCCATTCTGGCCTTTCCCCAGAGTCAGTGCCCTCATCACCTCCTAGGACTGACGTAGATAGGCCTTGGAGGAGCCCGAAGAAGAAGATGAAAGGACGGAAGAGAGCCAAGTAGTTGCAAGAGCCACGAGCTCATCCTGACATGCTTGCCCTCTTGGCACAGTGCCCTTTCCATCTCAGAGCGATCCTGGCTCCTGCCCAGAGGAGGTAGCCGGTGTGACCTCTGTCTTAGTAACAGCCTAAAACAGACTGAGTAGGTAGTAACAGTAACTTTGTCATTCAAACCTTGCAATGAGCAGCAGTAACCATGTAAGTATATCTTGTAAAGCCAGCAATCGTAACTATTGTGAATAGAGCCACTCAGCTCATGACATGCATTGCATAATACCTCAGTTGAGGCAAGCATTTTCCATATAAAGGAAAACTCATTTAAAGAACTCAGATTATATATTTGTTTACTGTGATTGCAAATTCTAATGTAAGACATTGTATACTTGTAAGAATATTGTAACTTAGCTAGTTCATTGACCTGTATGTTGGTGCTACGGCAGTGTTCTAATAGGTTATGTCATAAAATATACAATTGAATGTACCATTTGGCTAGGACTGAATATCACGATCATCAGAGGTAGCACGTAAATATTCGTAAGCACCTTTAAGTAGTGTTAGGAGTCTGTAGAAAGTAAATGATTAAAGCTCATATCCCATTCTAGAGTCAGGTAGATCCTTAGCTAGTTGCATTGCAAGGGCAAGTCTGCTCAGGGGAAAAGAGTAAAGTAATCGAGGCGAACAGCTTACTTAGTACAGACCTTCACACCCAAAAAGAGTGACAGCCTTTTTCAGCGGGGAAGCTATTATAAATATTACCGTTTGACCTCTCTTCCTTGATTTAATAGAAATATAAAAAAAGGCTTTCTCTTTGTTAAAGTAAGAGGGCATCCTAGGGAGGGAAGCAAGCGAGCAGTAGTTGTCATCCACAAAGAACCAACCGTCAAAAGGGGTAAGAATTTCAGATTAGAGGCATATCAGACAGGATAGGTTTTACTAGGACCACCGTTAGCTAGACTGTACCTTAAGCTCACTTTTCTATGACCTTTGTACTGGCGAGTTTTTGTCATTTTTCAGATGCTACCCTCGCCAAAGCCAAGGCAGTTTGGGGAAGGAGTTTGAAGCAAGCACCCATGCCATTGACCCAGCTTGGGAGAGTCTAAAGGCAACCACCAGAGAGACAACATGCATATCAGGCATCTCTAATAGCCCCCCTTTGTTCTCCCCCTTTTGTCGAACAGCCAGGGAAATTGCCATTTCAGCGGACCCAGGGCTTCTGATGCAATTGATCACTGCATTATCTATTCCAGCAGTAAGTCTGAAGATGACGATTACTCCCAGTTCTCTTTCCCTTCATCTTAACTGCTACTTTTTCATGTTTCAAGTTTTCCTCTCTTAAACAGTCACTGACTAAGAAAAATCCTAGTAAAACCATATCCCATTTATGAAGTAAAAAATATGAAGTACAATTGTTGTCGCCTAGTGGAATTGCATAAATTATCCTCCACGTTGTTAAAACAATATTCTTGATCTAAGATTCATCTCTTGTGGTCAATTAATGATAAGTGAGAGGTCTTTTGATATACGAATGTTATCAAGATACGTCTCTTCCAGAATTGGGCACGCCTTGGAACCTGGCCAGAATCTTGTTTGGAAAAAAATTAGCATCCTTGATACCAAGATCCTCAATTCACACGCTTGAAATTGCTTTATAGATGCGTCACAAGAGGTTCCAAGCCATTTCGTTATTTACCCCTTTATATTGAAATATCTTGTGTCTGAAGTGGGACGAAGATGGAACTGTTGTTAGCTCCCGTAAGAAATCAGTTAATATTTTACTTTGTTGAAACTAGTTGTTTGAGTAATGTTGTTGATCTAGTTCATGTGCTCAGAATAAATCGCTATATTCAGAAATATAGTCTCAATTGGCGACCTATTCTATTTATGTTAAATTACGTCTTTTTTTAGGTAATGTTCAGCCTTAATTGATAGGATTACGTGGGTCTTAGGTTAAGCAAGTCACTATAAATAAAAAAAGTAATAAGTAAAGTCATCAGTCAAATGACCCACATAACAATATATATATATATATATATATATATATATATATATATATATATATATATATATATATATTATAATTCTATTTATATAGATAAATTTTGTTACATTCACAGGGGCATTTTTAGATTCACAAATTTTAAGTCCCAAATATCGTTTAACATCCAGTTTACTATACCAGCGGATAACTTACACCCAAAGGAAATCATAATCAATGGCAAGTGCTTCGTCAACAGTAGATTCAAACATCACCGGTGACGAAGCAGTTATCAATTATAATTCTATTCGGGCGTAAGTTATTCCAGAGGTATAGTGAACTGGATGTTAAACGATATTTGTAGCTTAATATCTATTAATATACATTCATTATATATATATATATATATATATATATATATATATATACATTATATTCATTCCATGCAACCTTATTTAAAAAGAAATCAGGAACATACATAAGACCAAGTTACCTCCGTGATGCATGGAAATCGAGTAAAGCAAAAAATAAAAAAAATAAATAAAGGTCGCTTGCGAACGATGGAGGCAATCTGGAAAATGCAGGCGAAGTCTTTCCAGTCATGCTAATCTGTGTCATGAGTAATGTTACCTGTCATTTTGCGTCGTTCTGGAAAATCTCTGCAGAGGCACTGGCATTTGAAGGATGCCTTTATCTCCACGTTTTATTCCTGTTTCCTTTTTTTTTTTCATCATAAGGCCGCACTTTGTCGAATTACAGAGCCGAGATAAAAAAGCATAACTGCATTTTATCATGGTCTGGAATTATATCAAGAAATGAACGGACTCCAATGTTCGTAATGTTGACCAAATATAAAAACTAATCTTGTCTGCATTACCAAGAGGTATGTTGGATATCAACATAATGAACTAAAACAAATATTTTTATATCATATCTATCATAATATTCCTCTAAATAAAAAAAGTTCAAAATATTTATTTCATAAGGTGAAAAGAGAACGGACAAGGCAGCTTAAGTCACTGTATATATATGTACAGTCGAAATACATAAAACACAACAGCAGTCTTTTTTTTTTTTTACATTACTTAAGAACATTACAAAAACTTGTAGAGATATGGACATTCAGACATAAACACGCACATATGAAAACATCCACAAAACACACACACACACACACATATATATATATATATATATATATATATATATATATATATATATATATATATATATATATATATAAATCATCAACACACAATCACGTGTGGAACAGAAATAAATTTCTGACTCACGTCGGGATCGAACCCAGGTCTCTCAGGTGGAAAGCATTTATCCACTGGGCCATACAAAGTCTAAAAGAAGCTGGAACCTGAGAGCAACTGCATAAATACCTGGGCAAGCTAACTGCTTGCATACCAGCGTTTTCCCCAACTTCCCGACTCAGCAATGACCCAATAGACAACATTTCATTCGAATTATCCCTCTGGAGTGAATAAGATAGAAATCATCAAAACACAATCACGTGTGGAACAGAAATAAATTTCTGACTCACGTCGGGATCGAACCCAGGTCTCTCAATTTTAAAGCAGGGCGTTATCCACTGGGCCATACAAGTCTAAAAGAAGCTGGAACCTGAGAGCAACTGCACCAGGATGACCTGGGCAAGCTAACTGCTTGCATACCAGGAGTTTCCCCAACTTCCCGACTCAGCAATGACCCAATAGACAACATTTCATTCGAATTATCCCTTCTGAGAATAAGATAGAAAAACACACAATCACGTGGGAACAGAAATAAATTTGAGGTCAGCCAAAATTATTTTCAACAAAATACGGCTGAGGGCCTACTTCAAGAGAGAGTGATTAGATAAGCTCTGGGATTTAACTTAATTAATTATTTTTACAAAAGGAAACACATCAGCAGAATGGTAGCATAATTCTGGTGTAATAAGATGAAGAGCAAATGACTGGGGATTTGCTGGGGGAAACACAATGGGATGCCCACTTCAAAGGGCGTTGAAAGCAATGTACAGTAGTGGGGACCACTATGTACACAAGATGATGCACAGATCCTCAGCCAACTAACTCCTGATCTGTAATCAAAACACTTAAAATTACTCAACCGAAATTAGCACTGTAATGCAGGAATTGAGGAACTGCATAGAAGATACCTAGACTGAACTCGATTCCAATAACTTGAATATTTTATGATTATGTTACACTTCTCGTTAATGCCTCGCAAGTTAAGCAGCACAAAATATAAAAAGCAATGCAAGTCTCACTGTAGGTGTATCACACTATGAAAAGAGAAGCAGATAATTAGCTACAGACGAATAGGGACGTGACTGACGAAAAACCTTAAATCCAGCACTTTACTTTATTTAGGAGTCAAAGTCCTCTTCTCATGGGGGCCTGTGAGAGGAAGGGCAACTGAATAAATTCACAGCAAAAGTTTCTTTGGTTACAGCCAGCCATGTGTTAGAAATAGGCAGTTTAATGGAGCAAGGGACAGGACATCTGTCCTATGGTGGCGTCCAAGCAATTGTAAGATCTAGCGTCTGTCTTGAAGACCCTTTTTAACTTTCGGGAATTACGTTTTTTCTCCTCCTAGGTGGCGTCGCGATCGTTCTGCCAGCATGGCTGCAGTTTCAAGACTACGGAACACACATGTTCAGCTCGCCAGCTGACCTGCCTCGGGGGACGATTAGCTGCGACCGGGACAGAACCTAGATTTTAAGGAATTTCTTCAGCACTTGAACAAGAAAAGATTAGGTAGTTTCCTCCCAAGGCAGTGGTGAGAGATTTTATGGTGGTGAATTTGCCTACACTGAATCATACTAAAATAAATGAATTAGTTGCTTAGTCCTTATTTCATTTGGCTTATTGACTAGGAGATGGCGTATGAGGGATATTCTTGAATATATATATATATATATATATATATATATATATATATATATATATATATATATATATATATATACATACATAGTATACATTAGACAACGCGTTTTCAGTCATGCATTTGGATTTTGCATTCATCTAGTTATGTTTTGCTAGTCTCATAACATAAGAGCTGAAAAGGTGGAGTATTTTCATAGGACGTAGATGGATACAACTGATCTCTCATGAGAGAGAGAGAGAGAGAGAGAGAGAGAGAGAGAGAGAGAGAGAGAGAGAGAGAGAGATTTACCAGTCTTCTATGGTGACTATATGAGTTAAGATGAACAACGTTTTTTGTATGCAGGAGGAGGACCCTGATTAAACCTCTTCTTAATACTAAATTGAGCTAAAAAGCAAAACGTTTTTGTTCCTTTTTATATCTCATTTTCTTGTGCATCTCGGTTGTTAATAATGTTGGCAATAAATACAGAACCATACTGCCTATTTCTAAAATAAGAGTTAAGTATGCATGCACGGTTTCCTGACCCTAAAGTATTTATTATTTAAGTCTGCAAATTAAATCAGTTGATAATAAAGGGTAGATATTCCGGAGCCAAAATACTGGCCTGTCTTATTCATTTTCTAAAATATCATTATACCTCCCCACCATTCGTCACGCTGGTGAAATATAAACAATTTAATTTTGCTTCCTTTCAAACGAATACTTAAGCCATAACAGACAAAGAGGAAGAATATACGAAATGAAAGGTAAACAGTACATTATATACGCGATTGTTTCAGAGTAGAATAACAACAGACCCCAGGCCTGGTCATTTCCAAGCTTGATTTGAATGCCACGGGTACGGTAGTTATTGATTTATTCCTCAGAGGATAGCAGTGGCGGCATAATTCCACTTAACTCTAGACCCCAAATGACGATTTAGATTTCTCGTGGTCAGGTGGGTAACGTGACCTTGTTCTTATATTCCAGATGCGGGTTCGAATCCCGCTACAAACGTCAGATACGTTTCATATTTTTTCCATTTGGATCCCATTCTTTGTAGTGACAAGCGTATCCAAAAAGTGTGAAGAAATCGACAAGCTAAGAGGATACTGTGGTTATTACAATTATATACGTTTCTGGTAAGAAGAGACCATCAGGTTCTATATATATATATATATATATATATATATATATATATATATATATATATATATATATATATATATATATATATATATATATATATATATATACGAGAGAGAGAGAGAGAGAGAGAGAGAGAGAGAGAGAGAGAGAGAGAGAGAGAGAGAGAAGTGACCTACCCATTTTCTACCGTAAAATCATAATAGCTATCCTTAACAAGCTACTGGCCAGCCTGCCCTTCCCCAAGGCAGAGGCTGGCAGCCCTGTAGAGAAATCAGGTCAACTTACACCCAGAGGCAGTAATTAATTCCGCTCTCTATTAAGTACGTGGCCGTAATCCTGCCCTGTTCTATGGTTACTCACTCCCACCTTTCCTCACAGGATTGCCATACGATAGAATGAGGAAAAAGTACAGTAATAGAGGTCATTAATGTGAGAAAAAAATTTCTTACTTTCTATCACAGACTAGGTTCCACGTTCTTCTGTGATGCCTACAGTGCACCTCACGTGGTGCACTGCAGGCATTACTTAAGGTTCTTTGCAGCGTCTCTACGGCCCCTAGCTGCAACTCCTTTCATTAATTTTACTATACCTCCGTTCATAATCTCTTTCTTCCATCTTACTTTTCACCCTCGCCTAGTAATTATTTCAACATTTTTTTCACCGCTGAATGACTTCATAGGCTTCAGCGCTTGTCCTTTGGCTTAAATTCTGTGTCCCAATTCCAGTCCCACTCTCTTCTGGAATATGCAACCGATGACAGGTGACAGGCCTGTCTGTTGCTTCGTTCTGTTACGCACCGGTGGGGGTGGGGGGCGGTTGTCTATTTCTTGGTAGGCAGAGGTGTGATCTAGAGACGACACGTCTAAGCCATTTCTAATATGAACGGAAATCACACGAAACAAACGGAACAGAAAAGCTGAATATTTCTCCGTTACTAAATTAGGTTCTCTCTCTCTCTCTCTCTCTCTCTCTCTCTCTCTCTCTCTCTCTCTCTCTCTCTCTCTCACACACACAGGGTGATTAACTGTTAACCTCCGTACGATAATTCTTTAAAATGAAAGCGTTGATTCATAAAAAAAACTAATAAAAGAGCTATTTCCGAAAATTAATACGATATACCCGATTTGCAATCAATTAACATAATTCATCCTGTGCTAAAGACACTAATTACGAACTTAGCGCTTGAAATCTGTTTCTCCCCTGCAATGTCATTAATTTAATGTTTAATAAAAAAAATTAGCAAAGCAATAACATTGTAATAATTACTGCGGACGCAGAACTACCCGTTTATACACTTAATCTAATCAAAGTGATTTATGCATGGCAGATAATAATATATTACTGAAATGTTCATGGCATAAAATGAGACAAATATTCAATTAAATTTAAATCATATTTTTTTCTCTCTCTCCCACAAACGCACTTGCGCACGTGCACACACACACACACACACACACCCATGCACACACATATACAGTATGCTTGTACGTGGTTTCTTCCTATTATCGATAAACAATATAAACTTTGCCAATGTTCTCAACTCCCTGAAGAACAATTATGAATCAAATACATAACATCTTGAGGTATACCGGTGGCGTTTTATAACTTTCCCTTCACAATTTCAGACTTGCCAAGGCAAGCAATAGATTACAAGAAAGGAATAAACCAGCCACAGAAGATGGAAGATAGAGTTTAATAAATTACCTGCGCATCGCAACGCATACGCAGCCCACGTGACCCTTAAATATAAAGGAGCCACCTCCACCTACTATCAAACAGCGAAGTTTAATGGGAGCTTCTCGGGATAAAACGAGCATTATTTCCTGAAATTAAGCGAGCATTTATCGAGCATTGTTTCATGAAATGTACCGAGCATTACTTCCTTAAATAAAAAGCATTATTTCCTGAAATAAAAAAGCACTATTTCCTGAAATAAAAAAAACATTATTTCCTGAAATAGAAAAGCATTATTTCCTGAAGTAAAACGAGCATTAGTTCTTGAAAGAAAATGAGAATTACTTCCTGAAATCAAACAAGCATTATTATCCGAAATAAAACCAGCATTATTTCCTGAAATAAAACGAGCATTATTTCATGAAATGTACCAAGTATTATTTCCTGAAAGAAAACGAGGATTATTTCCTGAAATAAAACAGATTTTATCTCTTAAATAAAACGAGCATTATTTCCTGAAATAAAACGAGCATTTTTTACTGAAATCAAACGAGTATTATTTCCTGAAATAACACGAGAATTATTTTCTGAAAGAAAACGAGCGATATTTCCTGAAAGAAAACGAGCATTATTTCCTGAAATGTACCGAGCATTATTTCCTGAAACCCAACACGCATTATTTTCTGATATAAAACCAGCATTATTTCTTGAAATAAAACGAGCATTATTTTCTGAAATGTACCGAGCATCATTTCCTGAAAGAAAAAAAGCATTGTTTCCTGAAATAAAAAAAACTTATTTTCTGAGATAAAATAAGCATTATTTCCTGAAGTAAACTTAAGCATTGTTTCCTGAAATCAAACGAGCATTATTTCCTGAACCAAGTACGGCCGACAGCGCCTCCCCAGTGCCAAGTGCCTACTGTCGGGCGCTTGGAAACATCTTAGCGAGAAAATTAACGACCTGGCACTGTCTTCCCAGGTGCCAAGCTCTGCCGGTGTTACGTGTTGCCAGTCAAATTAATGGTGAATGAAAATAATGAAAGGTATTTTCACTATCAACAGTGCGCTCTTGTTTTCCCTCAGTAACACGGCTGCAATAAGCTGCAAATAAATGTAAACTAACGCGCAATATTTTTCCTGGTTCATATGAGGCAGTTTGCAATGATTATGCAATGGCAGTGTTGAAATGTCATTATTATTCTCCCTCTATAATAATGTCTGCACTATTGTGTACAAATGAGTGGAAATTAATCCCCCTGATCGTTTTATAAATGGTGCGCGCATATCTCACTTAAGAGCAATGATTGCTGACAAGTTCAAACAAATTGACCTCTTGTCCTTTATAATATACGAATTGTAATACAGTTTTACAAGTATAAAAATTTCTTTCACTTAAACAGTGACATTCTCTCTCTCTCTTTCTCTCTCTCTTTCTCTCTCTCTCTCTCTCTATATATATATATATATATATATATATATATATATATGTATACTGTATACTGTGTATATATATATATATATATATATATATATATATATATATATATATATATATATATATATATATATATATATATATATATATATTTCAACAAATCACTGGATGCGTGTGATGATCAGTATTTCTTTTCACCTTTCTCTGGCTGATGCGTATATGATCATCACACGCATCCAGTGATTTGTTGCATATATATATATATATATATATATATATATATATATATATATATATATATATATATATATATATATATATATATATATATATATATATATTATGTATTACAACAAATCACTGGATGCGTGTGATGATTATATACGCATCAGCCAGGAGAAAGGTGAAAAGAAATGACTTGAACCAAGCGCTTTCAAGCATTTTTACACCTCGTCAGGGTTCAGGTACAAGTGCCAAGGAAACAAATGGAGTCACAAGAAGACTTCGTGGAAAGACTAACAATGCTAAAAAGATAAATCACCCTACCAGTTATCGAACAGTGGTAATGCTTAATATCCTACTTGTTTTAAAATACCATTCGTTAAAATTTCATCAACTTTATATAAACCTAGGCTGATAATTAATAAATTGTCACAGTCTTTTTTAATTATACAGGATTCTATTAAATTTCTTTTCACTAGATCTTTGCAAAACATAATTTCCTTTGATTCCGTCCAATTAATAGCATGATTACTATTATTCATGTGCACAAATAATGCACTTGACGTTTTACCAATTCTTACACTATATTTGTGTAGTTTATTCGAACAGCCAGCGTCTTCCCACTTTGTCCTACATAAGTTTTACTACAATGTTTACACGGAATCTTATAAATACATACTGTTCCATTTCCCGGTGAATTTCTAATTTGCAAGTTTCTAATAGTTCCTAGCGTTTTAAACACAACATTGTCTCGGGATGTTATTAAAACAAGCATAAAAAGGAAGCACTAAAAGATTTTTGTTTTCGAACTTTTCAGTTTTCGTCAATTCATGAAAAGTTTTTCTGGCTTTACAAGCCATTTCTTTTCATCTTTCTCCTGGCTGATGCATATATATATATATATATATATATATATATATATATATATATATATATATATATATATATATATATATATATATATATATATATATATATATAAAGAGAGAGAGAGAGAGACCATGGATATTTGTGTCTATTCAAATCAATATCTCTCTCTCTCTCTCTCTCTCTCTTCTCTCTCTCTTTATAGATTGGAGGCAGGCTCATCGCTGACACAGGCCCCTTAAACTGTTAGAAACAAAAACGGATACGTCCCGGGAAGAAGAAGAAGAAGAAGAAGAAGAAGAAGAAGAAGAAGAAGAAGAAGAAGAAGAAGAAAGAAAAAACGTGTGAACTTCCAGCACAAGATTTGTGCATTTTACGTCCAACTTGTAATTAGTTTCTCCCATCCCCTTCAAGATGGAGGACATTTTTCCGTCCCACGTCGCTGAACTCCGGTCGTGAGTAGAATCGATCTATACTATACGAGTATATGTGCTGGGAGATAGGCTACATGGGATTTACTTTATGCTGCTTCTCTTTATCATTACTGGATTTAAAAATCCAGACATGGTGATGACATTCATTCAAATGATGAATTGCAGGACGTTTAATAATACCGTCCATCTCTTTATTCTTATGAAGCTTTCATCAACAGCAAATATTTGTTTTTTGTAGTTATCACAACATGTCAGAATTAATCATAAATTGATATGAAGGCCTAGAGTCAGGAAAGAAAAGTACCACAACTTTATAAGTTGTAAAATAAAAACGTTTGCTGAACAACGTACCAGAATGACCCAAACACTTATTATTATTATTATTATTATTATTATTATTATTATTATTATTATTATTATTATTATTATTATTATTATTATTATTATTATTACAGTAGCAGTAACAGTATTATTTTAAATGAACTATCGTTAACATGAGAAAAGCCTAAAATTCATTTCCTCCAGAGAATGGAACACCTATACATGAGAAACGAGAAAGCAAAGGCATGACTAACAAATAAAGTTAATAAGTAAATAATATTACACAAAACCAGCAATGAAGCCATACAGAAAATGATGGCAGTATTCCATAGCACTGAACATCGTTACTTCTAACTTCTAATACGTAAAGTTACACCATTCCATTGTTCTACAGTGGAAAGAATAAAGTATTTCTGATAATGAGTTGAGTGACTATGTGGCAACTCGAAAAATATGGTTACTGATGTTGATAAAGTGAGTTCCACGCATTACAGTCTTTTTTGTTTCTTTGACTTGGCGGTAAATATCCATGGCCGATATCACTATAACCCATAGAGGGCGCTCAACAGCATGGGCAGCCAGTCATGTTGGGTTTTTAAGATGTCGGTTGCGGATATTCACTGTCAGCTCCACACAAGACTATAGTTTTGGGGCGCTGGCCGTTATTCTCTTGTGTTTGACTATAATGGCCGTGTTAACTATGTTACCTCATTTTTAAATGGGTTAATAACTGACTGATTGTGTTTTATCACTTTTCCATTTTGTGAATGCTTTCATATATAATATGAAATTCATATAATACGATGCATACTATGTGACAGTCTGGTGTGTATCAAATACAAGCATTCTCTTACTGCTGGATATACTAAGACATGCGCATTTAACTGAGATACATCATTAATAACATTAACATTTCACCAAGGTTTGCTTTCTCATTAGATAACAAACACGGTGTTAAAAATAAAGCTATGCACAGCTCTTAATGTCACCTTCAACAAAGGGACTTTGAACGCAGGCATATTTCATAAAACTTGATGACGCATTATGAAGAGACTCGTTAAAAATAATGATTACGGTATGCTTGACTAATTATACTCGGAAAACGTTTGCTATTACATTACAAAGGAAGTTTGATTAATATACCCCCATCTCTCTATTATATTATATCAGTAATTTGTACAATACATGCATAATTATTTCTCCAGTGCGAAACACTGGGCCACATGAAATGCTCTTAAGAAAATTGAGCATTCACCCAGTGTCCATTTCTCCCTGAACTGCAAAATTAGGATTTTCTATACAAAAAGTGACATAACGTTTCCTTTCGCTCTAAATCATCCGCATAATGAAGGCAACAAATCAAGCATGATGGGAGTAATTGCACTTAAGGGAACGTGTCATGCAAAGTGTAGAATGCACTATTATTAATTTTATCTCCATTAAAAGTTAAAATGTAGGTTCTCTTCTTTATTTTCAAATGAAGTTTAGGAGCCAATATCGATCTGAAGGCCATAGATAGTCTTGGCACCAGTGCAGAAAACCCCACGTGCCGACGGTAGACTCCGTCTGGCACAGCTCCTTATCAATTTCGTTGACAGATCTGTTATATAACTTCTCGCAGTTGCAGATAAGGAAATCATTATATCCAGTATATGGAAGCCAGCAATCGATTGCAACACTCAAATAAAAGCACAGGGAGGAATAAAGGTGGCACATCCCTAATGGTTCTTCAGAGTCCAGAGGGTTATATCAGGCATGTGAACCTCTTCAACACCTTACAAAACAGGTGGTCCTTCTTAAAGCAAGGCTTGCGCAGGTACACATCCAACTTAATCTAAAATTACAACCAAAGAAATGTAGCTTGAAGACCTTACTGGAAAGCCAATTAAGAACCACTTCATTTTCATCGTAGATCATAAATTTTATATTCCATGGTGAAAATGACATTTTAAAAGAAAATAATGACATTTAGAAAGAAAAATGCTAAGCATTCCACATCATGGCTAAGTAAATAAGAAAAGGTTATATATTACCACTGCACTGTGGCAAAAAAATTTGCAATAACTTTATGTTTTTCGAGATAAAGCATATCACGAATTTCTCTCTTCTAAGAGTTTGTTCTGTTTCTAGTGAGGTTCTCGTTTTAGGAATATACTCTATTTTCAATAATCTTTAATTATTTAATGGAGGAAATAATTTGTTGATATTATTCACAGAACAACCCATTAAAAGAGACATATTTTGGAATATAATTTTATGCCAGAAAACAAGAGCTGGGCCCTATGAAGTCAAATCAGCGCTGAAAATAATGTTGAATCAACTGTCAAAAGAGGGCGGAAAGTAAGATGGAAGAGAGAGAATATGAACGAAGGTACCGTAAAAAGAATGAAAGAGGTCGCAGCTAAGGACCGAAGGGACGCTCCAAAGAACCTTAAGTAATGCCTATAATGCACCGTGTGAGGAGCACTGACGGCACTAGCACCCCTAACGGAGAACCCATTAAAAGATGAATTGGGAGATGGAATGGAATCAATAAAAATAAAATGTATTAAATTTTAATAAAATTACGTAAACTCATCCTTTCCAAAAGACCTCTGACGTGGGGAGTAGAAAGGATTGATTCATGATATGTTTTGAAACCTGCTGTTACAGAAATCCCTGACAAGAATAACTGGTTAACAAGGATTCGAGCACCGCCTCATTAAACTGCCCATCGAACAAGCCATCCATCCGTTTCTGACAACAAACCTACACCATAAGGGTAAATAATGATTCCCCGAAACCACCGATAGGCCTACAGTACACCGAATGCCTAAATGAACCGTCTTTTGTTCAAAAACTCTCACTAGGGCTAATGACAGGCGAAGATGGATAAGCAAGTTATTGAGGTTTCTAGGAAATAACGAGGTAGGGGAAAAACAAACAGGCTTTCATTAGGAGCGGATTAAATTACCACAAAAGAGAATATTTCAAATCTGAGAGAGAGAGAGAGAGAGAGAGAGAGAGAGAGAGAGAGAGTTCTTTGTTTTGGGTAAGAAAAGAACAGTTTATCGAACGTTATGAATGAAAGAATGGAATATAAAATGTAGGCTAAAGGCCAAGCGCTGGGACCTACTGTATACGGTCGTTCAGTGCTGAAAGGGAAATTGAGAGTAAAGGGTTTTAAAAGTGTACCACGAATAAAATCTCGCAGTTGCACTGTGAAACAGGTGTTAGGAGAGAGTGGAAAGTAACATGGAAGAAAGAGAACATGAAATGAGAAACATTAAATGGAATGAAAGGGGTTGCAGCTCACGTTCGAAGGGACGGTGCAAAGAACCTTAAGTAATGCCTATAGTGCACCACGTGAGGTGCAATGGGTGTCGAATGTTATGAATATTGCTCACAGATGATAATTAAGTCGGACTAACGAATAACAGCAAAGAACAACGAATGAACATGAGCATTTTATGATAATCAATTTAAAGAGGAACATTACTTTGTTTATAAAAAGGAAAGCTGACCTAAAACTCCACAATTATACTTTATGATTCCCTACCATGACGAGGAACAATGTATGGCTTGAACACAATCTATTCATCTTAGATCATCTTAGATCCTGGAAAATAAATCTCATAACCAATACTGTATTGTATAAACTTCATACATTTTTAACCAGTGCTGTATGATTTCACATGAACCCAAGATCTTTATCAATGGTGTACTTTACAAACTTAAATAATACATTTTTAACCATTACTGTATGATTTTCCAGATTAGAACAGTATCTATACAGAGTGCTTCATTTTTGTAGCCAAACACAGCACATAAAAATGCATGAACAAAAAGAAACGTATTGCATATTACATAAAACATCTTTCCAATCTGCTTTAAATTCTGTAATCAAAATATTGTTCCCGACCAGTATATAAAATATCTAAAATAAACAGAAAAATAAATATCGATGAATTTTAAATACAAGACTTATTTTCATGATGTTTGCATTCCTTGTTTTTTAATTAACATAAAACCGACAATATTTTTTGTAGTAATATGAAAGAAAGAACATTCAATTTACAAAAAGGATATCATTAATACTTTAGCAACAATGAACTCGACTCTCTCTCTCTCTCTCTCTCTCTCTCTCTCTCTCTAATATATCTACTTGAAAAAATCATAATTTTGAAATATAATCTTGCTAACATTTTAGATAACATTTTCTCTTCTCTTTCGAAAAAAAAAGCACTTGATTCGTATTCTGTTTTGTTAATTAAAGGAAGATCAGTGAGAGTTTATATTATACTATTTCAAGTAATCACTTTAGATAACATTTTCTGAGAGAGATTGATAAAGAGAGAGAGAGAGAGTTCTCTTCTCAATGTCTCAGTCTGCAAAAAGCCCTCATTAAGTTAAGTATTCTGTTTCTGTTCCTCAGTACGTTAAAGGATGCATTTGGCTTTGTAGTGACACGAGTTTAAACTCTTTTATCATAAACTAAACTCTTCATGAAAGCTCATAGCAAGCACTGACTTGGATTAAGCAATGCTCCAGTTTTGTGGTGCCAACGTGTATGTCCTTGAAAGATGATGAAATTATTGAATGAAACAGTTCATCTATGCAAGATGTATATTTAAACAAAATTTTACCCGCTTCTGTTTTGGCAAACAGAAACTAACATCCGAGAACGATATCACCCAAACCAATTTTATTAGCTTGAAACTACTGCAGAATAGGATTTAGTATTAAAGGCAGCAATAGAAAACTAAATATCTTTAGTCACAGAACACACGAGGCTACAGAATAGGTGGAGCAATCAAACTTTTCTATTACCAAGGTTATCTGACCCTCTCGACCGAAAGTTTCCCAGTTCATATGTTCCATCACTAACTGTTCCAGGAGGGTAAAGAAGTCTTGTAATTCTCTGGACAGACATTCTTTCAGTTCCTGCAATTCTTCAACGAATTTCTCACTTTTTTTTCAAGTACAAAAGTGTAAATTTTTAATGAATAATCCAAGGCATTCCGAAACCCGTGTTTCACGAGTAACAAGTGGAATTATAGACCAATCACGAATAATTTTTCAATGCCAACG
>NC_089743.1:43173976-43193976 GCF_040412425.1 Macrobrachium rosenbergii
TGTTTCATCGACGGAAGCCAACTACTTTGTACATTTCATTATCGCAAACCAATTGCATTATACATTTCATTAACGTAACCAATTACTTCATACATTTCATTATTGTCAACCAATTACTGTATATATTTCATCATGGTATTTTATCGAAAACCAATTACTTTATATATTATTGAAACAAACTACTTTACACATTTGCTTATCGTACACGAATTACATTATATATTTCATTACACTAAACCAATTACAGCATATATTTAATTATCGACAACCAGTTACATTGTCGATTACTTTGCACATTTTATTATCGTAAACCAATTATTTTATATATTTAATTTTTTTCACCAACTGCATCGTACATTTTATTATCGTAAACCAATTATTTTATATATTTAATTTTCGTAAACCCACTGCATTGAACATTTCATTATTGTAAACCAATTACTTTAAATATTTCAGTATCGTAAACCAGAAGTCAGTAGATAAAGGCCTTAATTTTTTACCTCCTACACAGAGTATCTATAATACAGAAGTACAAGTTTCTTTTCCAACTTTTCTGTTAAGAAACGCACTTGTGAGACGATTGACAATTTATTCATAAAAAAAATAGTGATAGTTTATATCAGAACGCTATGCAAAACTTGATAAATTCGACGTATAATCACACTCTCCTATATCAAATAAAATTTGATATAATATTTTCTCTCATCTCTAAAGAATTTCAGTCTTTACTATTATAATGAACTCACTTTTGTTAAGTTTCATAAAACTCTTCTTTTCAAGTGGAACACCGCTCCACAACTTTAACCACAGATTCATTCATTTTAAAGGGCTGAAATTCATAAATTATGACAAAGACAACCAAAGAGTCTCTCCCCAGATTATACACCAGAATCTTTTCCTTGTGTGATGATTCTGCATGATAACATTGGCAAGTTTCCCAGATCTCATTGCTTGCTTGCATCCTCTTTAATCTCAGTGTTCCCAGTTCCTAATCCCGGCTTTCTATTCTGGCAGGAACGAAGAAAATTGGAAAAGCGCTCATTCTGTGCCCGACGATGCAATTTTCAGTAACTGTCTGATGTTCGTAGGGCTTCCTGTACTTATTATTATTATTATTATTATTATTATTATTATTATTATTATTATTATTATTATTATTATTATTATTAGTAGTAGTAGTAGTAGTAGTAGTAGTAGTAGTAGTAGTAGTAGTAGTATTATTATCATTATTACTATTATTATTATTATTCAGTAGGTGACCCCTATTCATATGAAGCAAGCCCACAGGGGCCACTGACTTTGAATTCAAGCTTCCAAAGAATATGGTGTTCATCTGAGAGAAGTAACAGAAGGTAATAGGAAATACAGAAAGAAGAGATCAGTTATTAGAAAAGAAAAAGTAAACTAAAGAATTAATAAATAAATAGATAAAAATTTAAGAAAATTATTAAAATACTGGAAATACTGGGAGAATTGTTTTAGGGTAATGATGCGTTGCATCTTCGTTTGAACTTTTGAGGTTCCAGTTGCACAACATCCTTAGTTCAACGGTGTGAGGAATAAAGGACCTCTGGAACTGAGAAGTTCGACAGCCAGGCACACTCACTGCATATTGGTGCTGCTGTTTAGATAAAAATAAACTCACAAACAAATGCATGCAGTTTCGCATGAAGGACAACTATGCTGAATGTCTTTCAACATATGAAAGGCCCCGTACGGGTTTAGTGATGTCAGTGCACCTCATATACCGGTGCACTGTAGGCGTTACTAAAGGGAGTTTTCAGCGTCCCTTTCACCTTTAGCCTTTGGACTTTTCGTTTACCTCCATTCCCGCATCCCTTCTTCAATTTTGCTGTCTGTCCAACCTCTAACCATTACTTGTTAGTGGAGCTGTGGGGTTTCCTCCCAGTTCCATCTTTAGATTCTTGTGTTTCACTTCCTTATTTTCTGGATATCTTTATTTTGCTGTCCAACCACTCCAACCCCCTCTTTTCACTATCTTTCAGAGCTGCATGGCTGAAAGTTCCCAAGTACGAATTTCATAAATCTAACCTGTACTGGCACATGGACCAAAATCAGTTAAAAAAATAAATAAATAAATAAATAAATAAACAAACACAAAAAGATGACCCTCACTGACAGTTTCCCAAAAAAAAACATCAATAACCAGCAAATATTATGAACAGGACACGGTGCTGCTACCGAAATCAGTGACCAGGCCCGCCCTCCGCCCTCGTGGGTCCGTGCTGCTGATAACTCAACAGGTGGCAAGCTCTCTGGATTCCGCCAAATGCCATATCCCTAATACACACAAAGACGGTAACGTAAAGCGCAAGTGATATTCTATCAAGCCATGGGCGGGAATTGAACTCGGGACCAACATTGTGGGAAATCGACAGCAATACCACTCAGATGCCGCAACCCTGAGACACAATTGTATCGTTCATGAACGGATCAGTCTGCACTTGCAAATTGAAGTATTCAAGATATAGGGATTCTAATTTCAGAATACATTGGTAATTATAAATGACTGACTGCTGATACGAAAGGGTGAGGATTTTCGTCTTCAGCAGTAACGATTCTTGTTCATCGCATATAAAAATAATGTAAGCATGAGGTACATTCATCTCAGAAAAGAAAAAAAACTGGCGACTACGTGGCAGGAAAGATGAGTGACCGTCTTTGCCTGCGCATGTCAACAGAGAATTAAAAGGGCCAATGGATTTCAGTCAATTGTTAATTAAGTTAGCCTAATTAGGACAAACTTTAGTTCTAATCTGTGTAGGACTTAAGGGAATCATTCAGTTTCTAAAGTGACACAATTTTTTCTGTTAAACTTTCCTCATAAAGGAGTCCCGTGAGGATTTATTTGCAACGTTAAAAGCTCACAATACAACGTCTGAATTCTGGTTCCTTAAAAACATTCGGATCCTGAGTTTCACAATTTGGTAAGACTTGACAAGGTTGCCTTGACTTTCATGTATTAAATATCTCAACTTGTATTTTAGTTTCGTGAAAGGAAGATGGAAATGGGATAACTCTTTAAAAAAAAAGCTATGAATGGAGAGACTAAATTCCAAAAGATATGAGATACAAAGGAATAGACAAAAGGGGGACGCAAGATTGAAGCGACTGGAAAGGTCTCATTGAAAACAGTGACCCCGAACAGGGATCAGGCAGAGAAGTAGGTGTGTGTGTGTATATATACAGTATATATACAGTATATATATATATATATATATATATATATATATATATATATATATATATATATATATATATGTGTGTGTGTGTGTGTGTGTGTGTGTGTGTGTGTGTATAAAAGCGAATGCTTGTCTGTGTATGTTTGTAGCTCTGTGCGCTATAGAAATCCGAACCGCTTGACCGAACTAGGCAAATTTTGGCATGCGGCCATCAATTGCCCCTACTTAGATAACAGGATAGGTTTCAAAACCGTGCCCCTTCCCCTTCCCTTTGTAACTTAGTATATGGTAACAGCTTTAACGATCTAGACAAAATTTGGCATGTGTCCATCATTTGACCAAACTTAGATAATAGGGTAGGTTTCAAACCCATACGCCCTTCCCCTTCACCTTCTCCAATCCCCTATATATTACTGAAAATGCTTTTCTTTCCTGTGATTAACAATTCTGTATCAAAGTTGTGTTTAGGTTTGGTAGGGGGTGTGTTTAGGATTAGTGGTATGTGTTTAGGTTTAGCAGGGGTTGTGTTTAGGTTTAGCAGGGGTTGTGTTTAGGTTTAGTGGGGGTGTGTTTAGATTTACTTGGGGTTGTGCTTAGGTTTATTGGTGGTTTCTCAGTTAAGTGGGGTGTGTGTTTAGGTTTAGCGGGGGGAGGGGTAAATGGGACAGTCACCACAGTAATGTCTGTATAAAATGGACAGTCACCACAGTAATACCTGGATAAAAGGGACAGTCACCACAGTAATACCTGGATAAAAGGGACCGTCAGCACAGTAATGCCTGGATAAAATGGACACTCATGACAGTAATACCTGGATAAAAGGGGCAGTCAGCACAGTAATACCTTGCCTTTATAAGAAGGACAGTCAGCACAGTAATACCTGGATAAAATGGACAGTCATGACAGTAATACCTGGATAAAAGGGGCAGTCAGCACAGTAATACCTGGATAAAAGTGACAGTCAGTGCAGTAATACCTGAATAAAAGGGTCAGTCAGCACAGTAATATTTGGATAAAAGGGACAGTCAGCGCAGTAATACCTGGATAAAAAGGACAGTCAGTGCAGTAATACCTGAATAAAAGGGACAGTCAGCACAGTAATACCTGGATAAAAGGGACAGTCTGCACAGTAATACCTGAATAAAATTGACAGTCAACACAGTAATACCTGGATAAAAGGGACAGTCTGCACAGTAATACCTGAATAAAATTGACAGTCAGCACAGTAATACCTGGATAAAAGGGACAATCAGCACAGTCATACCTGGATAAAAGGGACAGTCAGCGCAGTAATACCTGGATAAAAGGGACAGACATCAAAGTAATAACTGGATAAATGGGACAGTCACTACATTAATACCTGGATAAAAGGGACATTCAACACAATAATAATTAGATAAAAGGGACAGTCACCACCGTAGTACATGGATAAAAAGGGGCAGTCAGTACAGTCATACCTGATATTATAAATGGGACAGCCAGGAAAGTAATATTTGGATAAAAGGGACATTCACCACAGTAATTCCTGGATAAAAGGGACAGGCAACACAGTAATATGTGGATAAATGGGACAGTCACTGCAGTAGTGCCTGGATAAAAGGGACAGTCAGTAAGGTCATACCTGGATAAACGGGACAATCACTACAGTAATATCTGGATAAATGGGACAGTCACTACAGTAATACCTGGATAAAAGGGACAGTCAGCACAGTAATACCTGGATAAATGGGACAGTCACTACAGTAATACCTGGATAAAAGGGACAGTCAGCACAGTAATACCTGGATAAATGGGACAGTCAGAACAGTAATATTTGGATAAAAGTGACAGTTAGTATAGTAATTCCTGGATAAAAGGGACAGTTACCACAGTAATATGTGGATAAATGGGATAGTTAGATCAGTAATATCTGGATAAAACGGACAGTCAGCTAGTGTGTGTGTGTGTGTGTGTGTGTGTGTATATATATATATATATATATATATATATATATATATATATATATATATATATATATATATATATATATATTTCTGACTCACATCAGGATCGAACTCAGGTCTTTCAATTGAAAGGCAAGGGCGCTGCCCACTAGGCCACACACGTCAAAAAGAAGTTGGAACCTGAGGGCAACTGCAATAAGGAATTACCTGGGCAAGCCAACTGCTTGCATACCAGCATGTTTTCCCCAACTTCCCGACTCAGCAATGATCCAACTGACAGCATTTCATTCGAATTATCTCTTCTGAGTGAATAAGATAGAAATAATTAACACACAAAACACGTGTGGAACAGAAATAAATTTCTGACTCACATCAGGATCGAACCCAGGTCTTTCAATAGAAAGGCAAGGTCGCTGCCCACTAGGCCACACAAGTCATAAAAGAAGTTGGAACCTGAGGGCAACTGCATCCAAGGAATTACCTGGGCAAGCCAACTGCTTGCATAACAGTGTGTTTTCCCCAACTTCCCGACTCAGCAGTTGGCTTGCCCAGGTAATTCCCTGGGTGCAGTTGCCCTCAGGTTCCAACTTCTTTTATGACTTGTGTGGTCTAGTGGGCAGCGCCCTTGCCTTTCAATTGAAAGACCTGGGTTTGATCCTGATGTGAGTCAGAAATTTATTTCTATTCCACACGTGGTTGTGTTGATTATATATATATATATATATATATATATATATATATATATATATATATATATATATATATATATATAATCAACACACAATCACGTGTGGAATAGAAATAAATTTCTGACTCATATATATATATATATATATATATATATATATATATATATATATATATATATATATATATATATATATAAACACATAATCACGTGTGGAATAGAAATAAATTTCTGACTCACATCAGGATCGAACCCAGGTATATATATATACATATATGGCATGTGGTAACCATTTAATCAACTTTCTAGGACCTCTTATCGGGACCTTCCAAACTAGTGTTCCCTTGCTAAATAGTACACTCAAAGATTCTTTCCTTTTCCTTAATTATTTGCCAGCTTGTACATATTTTCTTCTTTATTTGTTACTATGTATAATTCATTATACCATTATTGATGGATTTTCTCTCACTTGTCAATATTTAATATGATGTATTTTAACAGAGATCTTTCACTTTCACAATTGATCCCTGATCCTCTTTTCCTGCCGAGAGCGACCAGATTTTCTGACCAGCAGCACCAATATACAGTAAATGTTCCTCGCTGTCGAACTTCTCAGTTCCAGAGGTCCTTTATTCCTCACACCGTTGGACTGTGGAACAGTCTCCCTGAGGATGTCGTGCAATTGGAACCTCCAAAATTCAAGCGATGTTGCAAAGCATTTCCACCCTAAAACAATTCTGCTTGTATGTTGAAAATTTACTTACAGTTCTCTATTTATTTTTTAATTTGTTAATTTATTTGTTCTTTTCTAATAACTGATCTCTCCTTTCTGCATTTCCCATTACCTTCTGTTACTTGTTCCAAATAAGCACCATATTCTTTGGAAGCTTGAATTTCAAGTCAGTGGCCCCTGTGGGCTTGTTTCATATAAATAGAGTTTAACTTCTTAATAATAATAATAATAATAATAATAATAATAATAATAATAATAATAATAATAATAATAATAATAATTTTAAATATTGTTGTAACAACTAATATTGTTTGGATCCCTGATACCTAATTATAAATTAACCAGTAGAAGTTTTCCTTGCATTCAATTATGTCTTTAAGCACGGCTTCCGATGGATAATTATCATAATGATAATTCCAACTCATATGAGAAATGAATCTTTGAACATCCGGAAAACTTAATGAATTTCGTTAGCAATCCCCAACATATTTCCCAGTGACTGCCATCTTACCTGATACGCGGAGCTCCTGAAAGCAAGATAATTATTATCGAAATTAAATATCTTAGCGTTATCATTATTACCGTTTAATCTATTTCGCAATTTAGAGCAAGCAAAAAACCGTTAACCACTCCCGTAAGCCTTTACAGACGAGAACGGCCAAGTTTGAAAAAGGAATGCAAAAAGAGATTAGAAGGAAAAATAAAAGGTGGGTAAAGGCAAGTACCATAAATGAATAAATCTGCAACACAGAGGAATGATTAAAATGAAGAAAGTGTGTTTGGGCTTACTCAATTAAAAACAGCTAAAAATACCCAGGCTGTGGAGGAACACAGAACAGAAAGTATAGCAAAACTCAGTTTTTGAGAAAAAATATTTACAAGCTTACTATCTGGTCTAAGCTACCTCCTTCTGTCACTCAAGTAAAACATAAATAAAACGTACCCTACACGAAAAAATTATATTTTCTACATAAACATTCTACAAAGAAAACTGAGAAAAGTTATTTGCAATATCACTGCCTGATCTAACCTAACTCCCCTGCCACCCACGTAACACATAAACAAAAATTAACCTTCACAGAAAACTACTTTTTTCTTTCATAGACAATCTACAAAGATAACTCCTGTCACCGTTATCCGCGGATAATAGTGGAAGCAAAATCATCCCTAATTGGAAAATAGTACCCAGACAACCACATAATGCTATTATAGCCTCAGGCGACGGAATTTTTAAGGATTCGCCATAATTGGTTATGCCGTGGGATCTTCTTCCTTGTCTCTCCGACGTATTACACACTCTTCTCAGAAAGTTAATTACAACATTTTCAAAAATATATTATATTAAAAAAATTATGTCGTAAAAGATTCTTTAAAAGGTTTCCCTATGTAAGGGTTTCATCAGAAGGTATGCTCTCTCTCTCTCTCTCTCTCTCTCTCTCTCTCTCTCTCTCTCTCTCTCTCTAAAACACACACACACATAAACATACATACGTACATTCAAATATTTTATATATATATATATATATATATATATATATATATATATATATATATATATATATATATATATATATATGTATATATAATATATATATAAGCCTATATATATATATATATATATATATATATATATATATAAATATATATACACAGTACATATATATTTAGTGTGTATATATGCATATATAAATACATATGTATATGTATGTATGTATGTATGTATGTATGTATGTATGTATGTATGTATGTATGTATGTATGTATGATAGATAGATAGATAGATAGATAAATCACACGGAAATGTAACACAGACTTGAAGAAACTCCGAATAACGATAGGATTTCAATTTGGTTTTAATAATCCTTCATCTCTCAAGAGGCTGTCAGTTACTTTCTTTGAGTTTATGATCCGATTCACACACACACCCCCTTCCCCCATCCTCCTTTTTTTTTTTATTCGTCCCAATTTGGAAAGGGGTATAGGTTACCCGTTACGACGGTGATCTAATAAAAAGTAAATTATTCTTCTTCATTAATTCTGTAAATAGTGACATGAGATAATGAAGGCAATTTCACTTACGCTAAACATCCAAAAATGTGACAACTCCACAGATTTCTAAGCAGGGTAAATATTGCTACTGAGAATTGGGGTCAGGAAAGAATTAGAACGACTATTATTCCTAAATACATACAGAAAATCATGCGCCTTTTGATCTTACATAATAACTAAGCGCCTAAGCGATATATTTTGGGTTATGAGGCTGAAATCTCCATATTTTTAAGCCCTGAGCTTCCCTAACACCTGCCACTCAATTATTCACACCGGCTTCTCATTACAAAATCATAGGAATTATACAAACGAAGCATTTAATTGCGTGAAAAAATAACTACAGAAAACACCAAATGAAACCTTCTTCACGAAGGTCATCACATTTTCTTGTCAAAACAATAACATAAGAACGACAGCATAAACGACTCATATTTATATCTCAGGTCCTATCTGAGTTTCATCCTCATTTGCATTTATGAGCAAACTTACACTATTTTTTCTTAAATGGATTTGCATTACAATTTAAATTTAGCTCCCCTGTGATCAAATCGACTGGGGATCAAGTTGAGAAGAAGACGCTCTGGAAAAAAACTCATTAAAAACAGCGACCCCGACCTGGGATTACGCTGAAAAGAAAATGAAAGATTGTATCACAGAAAAGCTATATAATGCTATAACATCTAAATGCAATGCTATGAAATTTCTCTGAAATATATCTAAAAGGTGTTGTCATTAAACCAAAATTACGTCATTCCCTTCATAGAGTGTTTCACTGTCTTTCCAGAGTGCCGACCAAACAGAACGAGCTTATTCAAAAGCATCACGGTCATAAAATTCAGTTTCTGCTGGTCAAGATGAAAATGGGCCTTCATAAATTGAACTGTGATTGATGCATGAAATTCGACCAGCTTCATTTACGGTATCTGTTTATTGACCGAAGGCAAAAGTGCAGATGGAGAGTTATGAAGATTCCACGCACTCTTACAAATGACACAAGGAGGTCAGTAAGTTAAGAGCCAGGAAACTTCAAGTACTGATAACTAATGGATTTTTTTTATCAGTTGCACCGCTGGATGAATGAAGAATATCTGATCTTCAATGTTTACTTAATCTGAAATTAACACTTTTTCCAAAGGCGACGTTCATTGCTGAGGCCTTAGACTGTTTAGATCATATTTTACTAAGAGAGAGAGAGAGAGAGAGAGAGAGAGAGAGAGAGAGAGAGAGAGAGAGAGAGAGAGAGACTTTCGATTTTCAGTTATCTCTAAATTCTCTGGCATTCTTCGACGTACGTGGAGAGAGAGAGAGAGAGAGAGACTTTCGATTTTCAGTTATCTCTAAATTCTCTGGCATTCTTCGACGTACGTGTAGAGAGAGAGAGAGAGAGAGAGAGAGAGAGAGAGAGAGAGAGAGAGAGAGAGAGAACGTTGCAACTTTCTCTTCTCAGTCATCCCTAATTCTCTGACATTCTACGACGTACATAGATTCATTAAACACACCACCGCCGCTGATCCCGTAACAGCTCCCCCAAAATCCGGAAAGTAGGTAGAGCCATTTATTTCGCAAACGACCCTATACAATCTTCTTCTTCTCCACTCTTCCGAAGACTTCTTTCCCAGGTAACGAGACGGAGAAACCGGACGGGAAGGAATGGTAAATTATAACGCTAAGGAGGATGGAAAGGATCAGATCTACTCTCTCTTGTTACTGATACACCTAAAGTATGACATCATAATAATAATAATAATAATAATAATAATAATAATATCCTTTGTTTCAGCTCATACCCATATACAGGGAATATACAAACGCAATATAAAACACACAATTTAGATACACGAGCTAAAAGGATATAATTAATATTCGGCTATATCCAAACAGTTGCTGAATTACTAGATATAATAATAATAATAATAATAATAATAATAATAATAATAATAATAAAATAATAATAATAATAAATAAACGTAATAAGAAAAATTATAAATATGATAAAAAACAGAAGCATACAACTGATTTTCAGTTTGAGACCTTAGATAGCTACATAAGTGGAAAAGTTAGCCTCAGTAATAATAATAATAATAATAATAATAATAATAATAATAATAATAATAATAATAGCAACAACAGATTCCGCAGACAATACTTAACAACAATTGCAATAATAGAGAACAAGGTGTTGTCGCTGGAGGAGAGGTTATGAGCAATGTTTAATTTATTTCACGATAAATAGTGGTGTAATATCGTCCTTAAAATTGAATACCATTTTTGTGTTTCAAAAACACGTGCGCTTTTCTTTAAGTAAGACTTAGGAGTAAATATTCGTGAAATGAAAATAAATTAAGAACTTTCTCAAAGTATTAAATATTTGGGTCTTATGTCTATGAAATGTCATACGGCATACTAATCACATGCAACCTACTGGCTGTTGTGTAGAGATGTTTTTCATGTATCATTCGCAATGCATTATTCGGCAATACTCTTTACCAGTGATGCTTCTTTAGGCATACCAGTTTTAAGGAAAGTGTAACTTTACAGAGAAACGACGGAGCTTATATTTATGCATGACTGCAAACCATAATCTAATCTATGCATCACTGCAAACTATTATTTACGCATTACTGCAAACGAAAATCTATGCATCACTGCAAACTATTACTTGCTCACCACTGAAAACATCACACGTCAAGAAATCACCGACACTCAAAGACCATCTGGGAGAGTCTACGAAGCATCCAATCCTTTAAAAGACGTTTATCACAAACAAACAGCTTCGAGCGAAGGGCGTAAAGCGATCAGATCCCTCAACAGTGAGTCTGCATTTTTCTTCTTTGTGTGAACAAGGATTCGGGAGGAGAGCGTTCAGAGCGACGCGCCACCAAAACACGAGTCTGATCAAACTTCTAAAAGCTTGATTTGTTGTCCCTCTGCCGGACGACCACAAATACAAACGAAAAGAGGAACATTTTGAGGAGATTAATGAGTGTTTCGTTTCATATCTATATCAATGTGTACCTATATATCATATACACGCGCGCGCACACACACACACACACACACACACACTATATATATATATATATATATATATATATATATATATATATATATATATATATATATATATATATATATATATATACAACCACTACGTTTACTAAATTTGTTTTTAATTTGGAATTTTGAGACAATATCCCTCTTTTCAGGTGGGATAGTAAACTAGTATATACATAGTACACACACACACACACAAATATATATATATATATATATATATATATATATATATATATATATATATATATATATATATATATATATATATATATATATATACATATATATATGACATACATATATACATACACACACACACACACACACACACACACACACACACACACACACACATATATATATATATATATATATATATATATATATATATATATATATATATATATATATATATATATATGAATAAAATTAACCACTCATCGTAATTCATATACAAGCATTAAGCTACAAACGTCCTTTAATATCCAATTCGCTCTGCCTCGAAATGATATATTTTCATATATGTTACCCGAAGGGGAATTTTTTAGCTGATAATAAGTTTGTCGTCTCGTTCGCACGAACCACGAAATAAGAACTCAGGACTACAGTAAAGCCTTAAACCACAAAGTTATTACCAACTACAAAATTCCCCTTCAGGTAACATATATGATAATATATTATTTCCGAGGTAGAGCGAATTGGATATTACAGGACGTTTGCAGCTTAATGCTTGTATGTATATATATATATATATATATATATATATATATATATATATATATATATATATATATATATATATATATATATATATATATATATATATATATATATATATATATATATATATATTGTTACGTTCTGAGTCCGGTTGGAAGATATAAAATTGGATTTTGAATGTAATTTGCCTTAGCAGCCAACACCTGGGGCTCAGAACTTAAGCAATAAATGTAATTACTAAAGATGGCTTGCCTTGATATTACATCTATTTAACAGGGAATGGGAAGGTCGCCTTTCAAACCGGTCAGGTAACTTTAAATTGAGTTTATTTAGAAGCTGAGCAATCAGAAAATTAATATGAAATGGCTGACTGAGCAGCAAACTAGGCACTTGCAATGAGCAATAAAGTGAGACTATATGTAGCAAATAAATGCTCTGAAAGAGTTGGACACGCAAATGAAAACCACTGCTGTTGAGACTGGCTGATAAATAATAGATTTTAGCACAACATGAATGCAGACGCGGGGCCGATCATGCGCCCCTGGGCCGCTGGTGGTCAGAAGAGTCTTGCACATAGCAAGATGATAGTTAAGCGTCTAAGGCTATTTGGTTCACAAGGGCAACAGAGAGAACAGCACCAACTTAGCGCTGTCGTGGTCTGGCGCAGACTGAACGAGAGAGGTCACCGAGGCATCCCCATTCGATTTCTAGGGATGGGCACAGGACATCGGTCAATCTGGAAGGAGCAATAACAACCAGCACAAAAGTCGAAAGGAAATAGATCTTACAGTTAAGGCTAACTAAGGGTCAGCATAGCAGCCCAATTACGGTTCTGACTGGTCCTTCTTCCCTAACGGCTTTCTGTCCCCCAAAATCATACGATATGGGGTTAGGACGTCTACATTTGCCTCCCCCACCCCGCCTTGTGGGGTCTCCTCCAGCCACCATTAAATTTTATTTCCTAGCTAACGGACTGGAGGGAAGAATTTTCTAAATACGTGAAAATATATATATACAGTATATATGTGTATATATATATATATATATATATATATATATATATATATATATATATATATATATATATATATATATATATATATCTTTCTTTCCCAAGTTCAGCACAGGAAAACGCCCATAAAGGCCAGAAGTGTTCCATATGGCAAAGCATACTTTTCATTCACACTTTTCCTTCCAAGAACTGACAGTTGCACACTGCAATCACAATCATTTCCTGAAAACTCCAGGATTCAATATCGTCTCCAAGAACGATGATAACTATGGGTTTTTTCTTGATATTCGCAGCTTTTTTTTTTTACTTTTTTTTTATTTCTACCATTGTTGGGTGTCTGGTTATATTCCCAAGAGTCGAAAGCCAGACCAAATAGAATTTTTCTGAATCACTCGACGACGTCGAGGCCATGTGGCGTTGTGAAGCCATCTGGATAAACCAGTCGAGCACTCGACGTACGGTAATAAATGGAAAACTTTACGTAAGTTGAAGGTACAAAAAAAAAAATAAATAAATAAATAAAACACTCTGTGCCTTCAAGTTAAAAATGCCCAAACTGTTTTATTTTATCTTTTGTTCTATACAACACTATGATTTATTGGCTTTCCAATCATATGTAGTCTATTGCTATACATTGTATGGTAAAGCATGTACCGCATTTTGTACGGTATGTTACGATGGTATACATAGCACACGCAGAAAAATAAAGAAATTATAACACAAATGAAAATATTATGTAGGTATAATAGAAAGCAAACTATTAATCTGAATAAAATATTTACAATCTGTCATGTGTTTTTACTCACTACTTTATCCGAGTTGTCTGCTGTTTATTTTTGTAACATTATAATTTCCTTTGCAAACACCTATGCCAACATAGGCACTGATGTTGGTTTCAGTCATGAATCAAAGTTCAGGTAATTTATGAAGATTTCTCCTCGAAAAATGTTTTTATGTAGAGCGAATGTTCCTTTTTCATGCTGCTGCAAGTCTTTACAATATAACAACTATTGATGTGATAATCTGCGCAAGATCCTCGCTCAATTCAATAATAACAACAACTAATAAAATAACAACCATTCACAATTTTCACATGACCTTTCTACAACCTTATACTTTTTAATTTTGATTTAGTTAAAGATCGTAATGCGCGTCATATCTGGTAAAGTTGATCATTTGTTAATACGCATTAATTACATCATTTGATTGATTATATTTCTTAGCAAACCTCACTTCTGTTTAATAATACTTCCGACCCCTCGCAGGTGTCAACAGGTGTCTGTCAATGGCTTTTCTTTAACTGTTTGTATATTCGTACGTATTTATTTTCACCCTAGGAATATATATATATATATATATATATATATATATATATATATATATATACCTCTGGATGAGGGTTCGAATCTTGAGGGTTCGAATACGAACATCAGAATTACTTCATGTTCACGAAATTAGACCAAAGGTTTTGTAGTGACAACCGTATCTTAAGAGTGTGAAGAATTCGAGACACTGAGAGGACACTGTAGTTATTAAAATTACAGACACACAAACACACACACACATACATATGTGTGTGTGTGCGTGTATGTGTGTAATAAAGGTTGCCTATACAAACACCTCAGAGAATAGATTTTACAGTGTTATATTTCGGAAACAACTGTTTCCCTCAACTGACAGAAGTAATCTCAATTTAACAAAAAGTATTTTATAGTCATATATACATATATATACCTATGTATAGATGATATATACCTATATATATATATATATATATATATATATATATATATATATATATTTTTTTTTTTTTTTTTTTTTTTTTTTTTCACTATGTACACAAATACTCGTTGACCTTGAATTGCAAAATATAACAGCGAACTTGCTTCCATCTGCATGAAATGAAATATTAATAATAACTTTGAGACCAATAAAATATAATATTATGGCAATAATATTCTCTCAAATATCAGTTCGAAGATTAAAGAAAAATTGCCCGTAATTACCAACCTTAATTAACACAGTAATCATATACTAATTTACTTAAAACATATCATTATTCGTCTTTTTTCTAAAGTTATCATTAAACCAATATAATTATAGTCCGACCATAATTATCAGTACCTAATAATCCCCACCACTTACAAAAATTAGAAGTTGTTCTATTAATAAAAGTCCAAGAAAACGAAAGGAAAGAGAAAATTAAATGCAGATTTAGCAGACAAAATATACAATTAGGATAATGTATTCAGTCTTGAAATTGCTTTAATAAATTTGGTTCCAAGCAACAATGCCGGCAGGCTAACGACATCATACACATGGCAAAATGCAATTTCAGAGAGAGAGAGAGAGAGAGAGAGAGAGAGAGAGAGAGAGAGAGAGAGAGAGAGAGATTTGAAGACCTAACGGATTATGCCTCAGTAATCAGCTGGATAACTGAAGGGAGAAATAAAATATACATTCACAAAATAACACTCGCTAAAATTAGATGCTATCATCTGTAAGGCTGACAAATCCCTTTTATACATTTCCTTTAAAACATTTTTTAACTAATATCGACTAACAATTGCAAATCAAAGATGACCTCAAGGAACACCATGGATGATATTATGAAAGAGGTTAAGTAAATCATCAACGTTATCTAACAAATTTTCCTAAACTGAAGAAGTTTGACTCCTGAATGCGCTTGTGGAAACTTTAAGCCATAAACTCAGCAACGCTTTTCGATCTACGGTACCTCATAAATTCCGTCGGTGATGTATTGCCAGGCTGAGACATTCAATCAGCCGATTAGGACATTCAGAACTCACGATACTGCACTGACTCCCCGACGGAATTCTTGGGGATTATGTGAGGTCATCCAACTGTCTTCTTAGAAGTCGAGTTGATAGTTTTCTGTAAAAGAAAACCATTCTGTCCGCCCTCAGATCTTAAAAATTACTGAGACTAGAGGGCTGCAAACTGCTATGATCACCCACCTTCCAATCATCAAACATACCAAATTGCAGCCCTCTAGCCTCAGTAGTTTACATTTTATTTAAGGTTAAAGTCAGCCTTAATCGTGTATCTGGCAATGTTATAGGACAGGCCACCACCGGCCAGTGGCTGAAAGTTTCATGGGCCGCGGCTCATCCAGCATTATATCAAGACCACCGAAAGATAGAGCTATTTTCTGTGGCCTTGATTATACGCTGTACGGAAAACTCGATTGCGCCGAAGAAACTTCGGCGCATTTTTTACTTTTTTTTTCACAAAAACGCTTATGGACCATAGAATGAAATTCATTTTTGATAGCACTGAGAGGCGCCGGAAGAGAATTACCTTCTGTACACTGAAGCCTTCTAGAACTGCGCACGAAATAGGCCCATTTTTTTATGCCCCAAAGGTCACCGTATAGTAAGTCAGCACGTAGGTGACACCGTGAGAATGAGGAATGTCTTCGGGCCTCACGAACTACTGTATACTGACGATTAAGAGCAGATTTCGAGACTAGCCTCTAATTTATTGTTAACTGTTGTGCATTGTTATTCTTAGAAATGACTGTGCTTTTACCTTGCCCAAGTTTGGATAAATAGGGAAGATCGAGGATCGAGGTAAGGAAGGGCATTCGTCCGTAAAACACCTGCTAAAACAAATTATGAAATGAGCCGTTCAGTGATTGTTAGAAACAACTACAAAATGCTCATTAACAACTGCGACCCGAATAGCGATTAAGGTAAGAACAGGAAGAAGCAAATTATGAGTAGATTTCGTATTGCACTTTTTTACTGAAGAACCCATCGAGGGTCACCTCTACTAAGATTAAAGAGCGTCTTCCATGTAAAGGCCTGTAACGGTTCCCTACATTTTAACTCTACTAAATACCCTCAGTATTTCAACTCTTCTAATGCTTCTGATGGTCAATGTACACGTACAATTGATGGTCAATGTACACGTACAATTGATGGTCAATGTACACGTACAATTGATGGTCAATGTACACGTACAATTGATGGTCAATGTACACGTACAATTGATAGTAAATGTACACGTACAATTGATGGTAAACGTACACGTACAACTGATGGCCAGTGTACACGTACAATTGATTGTCAATGTGCACGTGGACAATGTGCACATCAAAGCTGGAAGAAATTAGTTTTTGATGCTTTCACCAATCTTTGTCAGTGAACGTCTTACTAAACATTTCAAGATAGAGCATGTCTCTGATACACAAAAATTATAATTTTCTGCAGAAATAACAAGATTTTATATTAAACACTCTAGTTGTTCAAGTCTAAAATCAACAAGTGCGAAAGATAAGAAGTCAAAGTTCATAAATTTTTAACCATACAAAGTAGACTCTTCATCTTTGAAATGCATAACCTTTTAATGATGATGAGAGCTGCTAGCTAGTATGAGGTAAGTATGTCATCTTCACAATAAACCAAACCTAAATGGGACATATTTTTTGAAAGAAATATGACCTTCTAAAAATTTTGCAGCCAGTTTCTAGCTCAAAAATTAGGACAAGTGATACGTCTTCAACTACGACATATAAAGTGGTTACCAAGTAAACATAACATACACAATACGTTAATTAGTTTTTACTGGAAGCAACAGACCAGATTTTCTCAAACTCAGTTTTAGGTTTCTGTGAAAATCGTCAATAAAGGAGGACCAAAATACAAACTAAGTCTTTGAACAACTAACTTGATTGATTGATTGATTTATGAAAATTGGGCGCTTCAAACTTAAGACGGTGAAAAGATGGAGTTAGAGTGGTTGGACAGTAAGAATAATGAATGAAAGCGGGAATGGAGGAAAAGTGAAAGGCTAAAAGCGGTTACAAGCTAGGCCCGAAGGGAAGCTGCAAACCACCTTTGTTAACGCCTACAGAGCACTAGTTGCACTATCCCACTATGAGGGAGCTTTGGCAGGGTTTGGGGAGGACAAGAGCAGCAGTGTTTGGGGACACCTAAAGCATCGCACGAAGGGAAACACGCAAATAGAAAGAACTCGCAAATCGTACTGTCCACAGAAAACGGAGACGGGGGAATTCGGCTGCCGCAACCTGCATCTTCTTTTCAAATGCAAATGCGCCTTCCCTCGTTGACCAAGCAACAGGAAAAAGATGAAAGAAAAATTCGTGATTCACGGCCTAAGCCTCAGTACCCAAGTAACCGTTCCAAATATATATTTTTATTGCTTCTTTTAGAAGAACATTCATCTGGATGAGTGTAAGCGTAAGTAATCTTCTTAAAAGAGCTTACGATTTACTCAACATGGAAATATGACAGTCATCTCTTCGTAGACGCGAAGAGTTTTTTATTAGTACATTAAGCATGACAACATGAATTAATTTCGTTCATAAATCCCTCACTTTGCCTGTCGAGAAAGGTTTTAAAGGTGTAACAAGAGGAAAACTTGGCAGTTGCACTGTGAAAAAATTGTTAGGAGAGGGTGGAAAGTAAGATAGGAGAAAGAAAATAGGAATAAAGATATAGTATAATGAATGAAAGGGTTGCAGTTAGGGGCCAAAGGGACGGTGCACAGAATCTTAAGTAATGCCCACACGCGGTGCACTGACAACACTAGCCCCACCCCCTATGGGGTATTTGCAAAATGTATCCTGTTGAAATGTTGACAACGTGTTATGGAGAGAGAGAGAGAGAGAGAGAGAGAGAGAGAGAGAGAGAGAGAGAGAGAGAGAGAGAACCTACATAAGAACATGGCTAAACAAGGACGAGTGGAGAGAGAGAGAGAGAGAGAGAGAGAGAGAGAGAGAGAGAGAGAGAGAGAGAGAGAGAATCGAGCAGTCCCACTCATATTTTCTCATGCATTAACATTACTTTACTGAGGCAAACCAGGAAATATGAAAATTTTTAAAAAATGCAAAATGATAAAGTGGAAAATCCACTTTTTTTCTAAAGCTACTTGAAATTGCTTTGCCATGGAAAGTAAAAATAAGAATAAAAAATAATATCAAACAGTATTTACAAGCCGATGAATTCATAAGTCCCCATTTCGTGACCGAACTGTGTTCAAATATCCTCAGTTAGTAAGCATACTACCACCACTACCCCCTATTAATAATAATAATAATAATAATAATAATAATAATAATAATAATAATAATAATAATAATAATAATAATTCAAATTAACCAGAAACCCATAGCCACATAAATTTTTGCAATTTAATTCTGAAACTGCGCATAAATTTAGTGAAGAAATGCACCATTTATTTTACTAATTTCATACGCAACTTCAGAACTGAATTGCAAAAATTTATGTAGCTATGGCTTTATGGTTAATTTAAATCATTTAAACATAACGAATACTAAACATTCACATTTTAAGAAAATGTATTTGAACCAAATTTGTCATCTCACGAAGTGCTACTATACATATATATATATATATATATATATATATATATATATATATATATATATATATATATATATATATATATATATATATATATATATAATATATATATATATATATATATATATATATATATATATATATATATATATATATATATATATATATATATATATATGTGTGTGTGTGTGTGTGTGTGTGTGTGTGTATATATAGGGGGTAATA
>NC_089743.1:43198976-43216476 GCF_040412425.1 Macrobrachium rosenbergii
TAAAAGTTAAAACCAAGCGCCTCTTTCAGTCTGTTCTCCTTGCGAGAGAGAGAGAGAGAGAGAGAGAGAGAGAGAGAGAGAGAGAGAGAGAGAGAGAGAGAGGACTGGATACAAATGAGCGTTATTAATAAAGATTGAAATCTACCTGGCTTGAGCAGATCCCAACATTGTTCATTTTCAGAGCTAAACCAAACAAACGGACATGCAATGCAATGACTCGCAACCCGCTCTGTTTACAAATAATTAATTAGGTTCCCAAATCTATTAGACTGAAATAGAATTCGGTAACATACAAACATTTATAAGAGAGCATAACTGAGTATCCTCGACGTTCAAATTATTGAGTGTACAAATGCCATGTGATAAAGTAGGAAACCGATATATTTCACCGATAAAGTAGGAAACCGATATATTTCGCCAAACTATGTATAACGAGGGGACATATACTACTTGTTCGGGTTACATCTAGTTAGATAGCTCACTGCAACGAACTGTCCTCAAACATTAAAAGTAAACGCATTTCAAGGGATGGGATGGAATATAATATTTCGGCCAAAGGCCAAGCGCTGGGACCTATGGGGTCACTCAGCGCTGAAAGGGAAGTTGAAAGTAGAAAGGCTTTAAAGGTGTAACAGGACGAAAATCTCGCTGTTGTACTAACACAAATGTGAGGAGAGGGTGTAAGTGGAAAGTAAGATGGAAGGAAAAGAATTTGAACGGGGGTACAGTAAAAGGAAAGAAAGGGGTTGCGGATAGGAGCCGAAGGGACACTGCAAAGAACATTAAATAATGCCTGCAGTGTACCGAGTGAGGTGCACTGACAGCACTATCTCCTACAAGGAAACACGGTAATTGCTACTGGAAGTTACTTCCAAGCTTTGGTTATTGCAGACGGCTTCTTTTTACAATGCCTGTTAGTAATGATGACCACAATACGGAAATAATATGAATAAATAAACTCCATTAATACTTATTCTTCAAGTAATGTTCATATTCTCGTAAGTTCACGATATAGGAATTTTCTCAGTGTAAAATACAAAAGTGTTCTAGTAACCTTAACTTTCCTAACAAATTATCAATTATTACCAAAAAGTTACTGAATAAAGATTATTTTTTTTTTTTTTGAGCTCATGGTATTGCTACCTTAGGGTGCCTCCCGACGAGAGTAAAATATGTCATACACACACGTTGGTAACTTATTGCACAAACTTCACAAACAAGTTGAATACAAGTTAACGACTTATTGGTTGTTCTGACAAGTGCCTCATATGACTATCCAGCACTAACCACAGGTTCGTTCTCCACTTGCGGTAGCTGACTTGTTATCAACTTGTTTGTGATATATATGGATGCTTTAAATTATACTTTAGTGTGGACGCACCCTTACTAAATATGTGCTTTAGTGTCCACCTCATATCCCCAAACTATGACCGACCAATAAAAAATCGCCCCCCATCTTTGTAAGCCCCTTTTCGGGCACAAATATTCCCTGCGTGTAACCCTGGTGCCATTCACCTCCTCTCAATGGTACTAAGCAACTACCGAAGCGCCAGAATAATAAATGAACTTCGGAAGCCTGCTTTATAGAGTAATTTACCTGCTGAAACGGAGAAACTTATATGCCCAGTTGAGAAGGCGAAATATAAGCTCAATGGCATAAAGAGTGCAATCCTTTTCAACGAAGTTTGCCTCAAAGAGGATCTTCTTTCTAAACAATAATAATAATAATAATAATAATAATAATAATAATAATAATAATAATAATAATAATAATAATAATAATAATAACCCATACGGGAAACAGTATCCTTCAGCCTTCTGGTCCTAGGATCCTGATTATCGGCTCGGTATGATTAGTAAGCTGAGAATGCAATATCTCTTCGCCAAGCTAAACCCATATTGATTAGCTGAGGGAGACTGATATCGGTTAATATGTTTTGCAACTGCGGTCATTATAATTTTCTTGAAAGTTCTGATAAAGAAGGATCGCAGTGATTAGGGCCGTCTCGATTTTCGGGGACAGTCTTATGGTTGGAATTAATGACGATTTTTGCAATATCATTTGTCAGGTATTCAATTGGATCTCTTTTATTCCGCGTTTTTTAGTAATATTGCACAAAGTGGCTAGGACCTATTGATGAGTTAATTCTGACGGCACTGATTTCCGTTCGTTACCTGTGCATATATATATATATATATATATATATATATATATATATATATATATATATATATATATATATATATATATATATATATATATATATACAGTCCATATACAGTATGTATATATAATGAGGATTGAAAGGGTTCTATCAAGCGGTAGACATCAGTACGTGCAAAGTGAGGGATCAGTCCTTTCTGCCTCTTCTAAGTACTTTATTATTGCTGCAACGTTTCAAGACGTAAAGTCCCATTTTCAAGCTACAAAAAGAGAAGACAAACGGTGAAATAACGATCTCGGAATAAAAATTAACAGTTACAAATTATACAAAAAATATAAATGACAAGTACAAAAGAAAAAGAATTGTCATTTGGTCCGTGCCCTCAGCACCTTATGGTAATCATTCCTCCCTATCTTTTGTCTTTGTCATTTATATTTTTTGTATAGTTTTTAACTGTTAATTTTTATTCCGAGTGTGTAATTTTAACGTTTGTCTTCACTTTTTATAGCTTGAAAATGGGACTTATACGTCTTGAAACGTTGCAGCAATAACAAAGTACTTAGGAAAGGGAGTAAAGGACTGATCGTTCACCTTGCACCTACTGATATATATATATATATATATATATATATATATATATATATATATATATATATATATATATATATATATATATATATATATATATATATACCTTTTGACTTTTCGAAGGAACTATGACGCCAGAAAAGTACAGACTTCCTGGTTTCTCACCAAGTCTTCAAGGATAAGATTGGTAGCCACAAGCCCTGTCTCTTGACCCCAGTATGTGTACACCAAATTATAACTGAGTGGAGTTGCTAGGACGAATGAACTCGGCCCACCATTCGTTAGCCAAGTTATTATTGTACCTCTGACACGGTTCAGTGGTTAACAACTTGGCCTCACCAGCTTAAGACTCGAAGTCGTTCCCATGAGAGAGGGGACATCTTGGTAAGTTCACTTACATTCATAACTTTAAGTGGATCATAAAAATGTATGGAACTCATATTTCACTCCAATAAAAAAGAATCCTGAAATGCTTTTTCGTTTGAGAAGTTCGTATGAAGTACTAGTTACACTAAATCAGAAAGGCAGATGTGCCGAATTTTTCCGAGTACAGAATTCAATAGAATAGAGCAGAATACGATATAGAATTTAAGCCAGCGGCCAAGCGCTGGGACCTTTGAGATCATTCAGCGCTGAAACGGTAACTTGAGAGTAAAAAGGTTTGTACGGTGTATTAAGAAGTGCACTATGAACCAATTGTTAGGAGAGGGTGAAAGTAAGATGGAAGAAAGAGAATATGAACACAGTAAGATGGAAGAAAGAGAATATGAACAGAGGTACAGTAAAAGGAATGAAAGGGATTGCAGCTAGGGCCCGAAGGGACGCTGCAAAGAATCTTAAGTAATGCCTACAATGCCCCTACGGGGCCAAGTATAGAATAACACTTGGGGATATTAACTGTGCTTCAAATTCACGCAGAAGTATCTCCCAGACAGAAATTTATAATGATGCTGGTATGCATATACCAGCATCCAGTCTCTCTCACGCACACACAAACCAAGGGTTATTCCTGTTCATTTTAAGCATATCCATCATGCCTAACTGGGCGAATTTCTGCCACTGGAGATACAATAAATAATGCTTTATTAGAAAGTCCAATTACACATTTTAATGGAATCACAACAAAAGGTAATAATGGACACTGGAAGGAAAATGCATCAGATTCACATCAGAGAATGTATTTAACAGCACATTTACAATCACACGGGCGAGAGAATGAGAGATAAACTGACAAGCTTTCTCAAAAAAAAAAAAAAAAAAAAAAAAAAAATTTGCGCAGCTCTTTCCTCCAGTAGTGTATACCTTGCAGACAAGCACCACTGTCTTTATACAGTAACAAATTCAAACTTCAACCTAGCAAAAACTCGACCCTACGTCTATGATTCTATTAAATCCATCTCACTCTAAATACTAAACCAACAGTTCCACAGGAATGTCAAACACAATCGAACACCAGCTTGAAATATACGTTTACGAAAGTTAGCTCACCACAGACATTAAACGTACCATTCCCGAGCAAACGTTTGCCAACCACTCGTCCAGAAACTATTAAGGAACTTCTGGTGGTCATTTTATTGGTGAATTTGTCGCAGGAGAAACGTTTTATGGAGAGTAACAGGACCTCTCGAAAAGGCTGGAAAGGAATCGAAATGCATTCCTGAAGGGGAGGATGATAAAAAGCGCTAGAAGAGCTGTGTCTCACGACGAAAAATTACTAAAAAAAATGAGGCTGATGATGGATTAACTTCTAAAGCACCCGGAAGGGGGCCAGTGACGTGAGCGTGCGTCAGGCGGTGCACTGCAGGGTTTGCGTAAGGTTCTTTGCAGCGTCCCTTCGGCCCATAGCTGCAACCCCTTTCATTCTTTTTACCGTACCTCCGTTCAAATTCTCTTTCCTCCCTCTTAGTTTCCAACATCTTATAACAATTGCTTCATCATTGTTTTTAGCGCTGAATAACCTCATAGGTCCCAGCACTTTGCCTTCCGCCAAAAATCTTATACTGCAATTCCATCTTCTAAAAGTACATCTTTACGCGTTGCACAATGAAATTCATAAACAAATGACTGAAAGATATGAGCGTGCGTAGCTGACCAGATTTCATTTCTAAAACGGGGTACAGGGCTTTTACGGAGCATGAACATTGCAAGAAAAAATATGACATAAATAAATAAATAAATAAACAAATAAACTAACGGAAATAAAACAATTCAAGAAACATGACATAGACGGTGTAAACGTAAGCGCCTTGAAAACTGAGGGGTCTTATAAAAAAAAAAGCTAAGCTTACTTCTACATTAAAAGCTTAAAAACGGAAAGGTATTATGGTATGAAATTAAAAGGGGACATACGGATGTACCAACAATTTGCTGAATTTTGAGATATTTTTCATACATACATACATAATACATACACACACATATATATGTGTTTGTGTACACATCTTTACATATATACACACTACTGTCGCTTTCAAACACTAAAAAGCCCAATATAAACATAAATACACTGTCTTTTGAAGTAGGAAGAAGTTTAAATGATAAATAAAATATTAAATTTTTTCCAGGTGACGCTTTTCGCATCCCCAATTCATGCAATCAGTTCTACATTTTCTCTGGTTGCTAGAAGACCCCTTCCCTGAGTTCTTGGTAGTCCTGCCGTGTTGGGGCTATTTGTAACTTGTAATAATTTACGAGATCCTTCGCTTTAGTACTCTTCCCATCTGTGGCCTAGGCTCCATTCAATTTCCACTCGGGTGTTTTCCCTATTTGTTGCAAAGGAAGTTGAATAAAACATTTTTTAGAGCGAGTCGTCCATAATAATTCTAATTCCAACACGGCATCAACAAGATGATATTGATGGAAAAATTGTGTAAAAGTGAAAGGCTGATATCAGAGTTCTAAGAAGTTTTACTTTTATTTTTTTGATTCATGGTAAATTAAATAAGCTTCATCTATAATGTTGAGTAACTAATAATAATAATAATAATAATAATAATAATAATAATAATAATAATAATAATAATAATTTTTTCCTTTCATTGTAAAATACATGACAGCATGCTGGGCCAGTTTATACCATTACTATTTGATCATTTAATTATAATAATAGTGAGTGTTATCAGCAAAAGGTGACATTACCGAAAATGAAATCTCCAGTCACTGCTATGTTCATCTTTGGACTGACGTTTCATGGATGAACCATTTCTGTAGTAAACTCCCTCAAAGTCCCTTGCATCTACGTATCTCAACGCAAGATTGACCTTCAACATAAAAACTTCTAATTAATCTTAGTATAATGACTTCTACATCACACATCTCCAACTACACCCATATTGCTACTTTGCCATTACAATCTGTTCTTTCTAAAGGGTTTCTCCAAGGCCATATTACGTATATACACACATTTCTGCTTTACTCCCAAGCCTCACAAAAGTGTATACATGACTAACACATACCCAAACACATCATCTCTTGTTAGACCAATACAATTTTTTCTTTTTCACTATCAATTTTGTTTGTTTTACTTTCTCTTATCTAACCACCTTCTCAGGTTTACTTGGTAAAGCTCTTCTTATATAATCTCTACCGCCTACCCCTTAAACAAAGGAATAATTATGAAAATGATTCCTTTGTTCCCTTTTTTTTATCTAGACATAACTGACAAACCCTGGTCAGCTACTCAATAACGCTATCACCATCAATTCTGCACCACCTGAATTTTAATCTCATAAACTCTTACTGCCTTCCAGCTTTCAACCCTGGCTATTCTCCATATATCCCCAACAGTGACTACCAAAACACTAACCACTCCCATCCCTGCATATTACATATCCTTTAAATCTCTGAAAACGAGGAGCAAGGTTGGCTAGCAGACAACGGACGTGAAAGCAACTTGCAATGAACATTACAAAACGAGAGATGGAACCATCCAAAGACCAAATAGCCTAAATCCCAAAGGGATACTGTGTTAAGGCGAAAAGCCAAATCCTGGTAACAACATATAGGGGAATAAAGGACCTTGGAAAGTAAAGATAGACTCTTGGAAAATAAAGGACGATTAAGTAGGGTGGCCTTAAACGGAAATAATGTATGATCTTGATCACATGTGCTACCATCAATCCACATGCAACGTAATATATTTCATGAAAGACTGGAAAAACGGCTGGATCAAGACTAGGACAAAGATTCACTTTTCAATATAAGCGAGCAAGACATGATCAACGATTCAGAAATTCCGCATGTAATTACAGTGTTTTATCTATAACATCAAATGCAGTAGTTATTACTATTATTATTCAGAAGATGAACCCTATTCATATGGAACAAGCCCACCAAAGGGGCCATTTGAAAGAGGTAACAGAGGGTTACATCAAATTATATTTTTAATTTCAAACTTTGTGGAAAAACAAAAGAATTACATTAAAGACCATATCTACATTTATATCTTCGTAAGATGGGTCTGAGGAATGTAACATTACGGTTATCAAATGTATCCCCAAAAATTTGCATGTAAATGACAGTTAGGTGAATTTATGCAAAATAACCAATATGTTAAGAGATCATGAAAAGAAAAAAATATCGAAGGAATTTAATCAAAACTCTCTCTCTCTCTCTCTCTCTCTCTCTCTCTCTCTCTCTCTCTCTCTCTCTCTCTCTCTCTCTCTCTCCATTTCTTTGTCTTTAGCGGATCCCTCTTTCGATATTCTCTTGTTATCACGGCTCTTTATCGGCGAATTTTTCCTTCTCAAAATTATTCTAGATTTTTTGTTCCATCCCTTCATATCTCCTTTCTCTCCCCTTCTTCCCCTTTCTCTTAAAGCATCTTTCATTTTATAACATTCCATTTTATAATTCTCTATCATGTCCCTCTATCCCTACTTGCTTTACGTTCCCGTTCCTTTCTCTTTTTCATTTTCTTCATAACCGAATTTTCGTCTTCAGGGGCCCCCAACCCCGCCCCTCCCCTCTTTCACACACCTAAATTGCTTTCAGGTCACATTTTCTTTCAACATCTTTACTTTTCCTTCTAAGTCAAAGTGCTTGCTGACTATCCACAAAGAATGAATAGAATTTAAAGATCCTATAGGAAATCAAGCCTCAATGAACGCAACAGGTAGGAATGGAATGGAATATAAAATTTAGGCTAAAGGCCAAGCGCTGGGATCTATGAGGTCATTTAGTGCTGAGAGGGAAATGAAGACTAAAAAGGTTTCCCAGGTGTAACAGGAGGAAAACCTCGCAGTTGCACTATGAAACAACTGTTAGGGGAAGGTGGGAAGTAAAGATTGAGTAAAGAGAATATGAACGGAGGCAGAGTAAAATGAATGTAAGGGGTTGCAGCTAGGGGCCGAAGGGACACTGCAAAGAACCTTGAATGATGACTACAGTGTACCGCGTGAAGTGCACTGACTGCACTACCCCACTAACTGGCAGAGTAGGTAGGCTACCGTGCACGTACATCATAAAACACTGTTCGTCCAACCTCTTTCATGATACGAGATCAGTAAAAAATTACAAAGGAATATCATACAAACAACAACAATGTACATAGGGGACTTGAGAAGAAAATACAGAAATAAGGGTACCAATGATTTAGGAGAATGAAAAATGGGATAAATTTCTTCGTGAATATGGTTACCCTGAAATTTTAACGTAATGGTACAGTGATTCCACCACAGTAAAACCAAAAGCATTCTGCATACGTTTCAGCCTGATCTGCATTGTACTTAAAAAATGAACAAATTACAAGCTTAATTCATACTGGTTATATATACTGATAACTGCCTGAGATGTGATCGGTACTGCTTATCACTTTTCTCAACATAAAGCACAGCCATAAAACTTTTCCCTTTTGTGTATTCTGACATTTTCTACTTTTTTACTTTCTAAGTCAAACGGAGGACAAATAGGAACTCTGAAATACTTAATTCTTCTTTTTTTTAAGAGAATCGGCCACGAACGCACGAATCATTGTTCTTATTGCACTCAACTTCTGGACTTTGGAACTCTCCCGCATCTTTTTTTTCCATTGGCGAGCATGCTATTGAAAGATGTACCAAAGAAAAATCTTAAACAGAACTTTCATCACAAAAAGGAGGAATATATTTAAACAGCAGAAAGAAAAGAATATTTTTATGATCTTTTTTTATGGTATCTAGCCAATACAATGTCCTTCATTCCTCTGGTAGTTGCCTATAACATTTCTGTCATAAATAAGATTCATTGCTAAAAACTTCACGATCTCGTGAAAAACAGTTGTACAATAAAAATCCACACTATATAGTCAATTGTATTACTGTGTAAAAGATAAAAATACATCTTTTTATCTTTTACATAGCAATACAATTGACTATATAATTGCGGATTTTTACTACAAAAAGATTCATTCATAATTACAGAGACGATAACATGTACCATATCCCAAAATATCTACATGAACGTCAAGTGACTGAAATTTTAAGCACCCTTTTGTTTTAAGTAGGATATTTGAACTCTTATTTAATCAACGTTACTTTGTTTACAATTTTACCATATGCACCAACACCAACACCAACGCCAACACCAAACCCACCCTCCCCATGCCCCAACGCAACTCGCCCAACACACAAATTCACGTGGGTTCCACAAAATTTCATTGACAAACATACTGCGGGCGGACAGACAGACAAACAAGCAAACAGACACTGTTGTAAACATAACATCGGTCTAACTTCGTTGGACGGATAAAATTATCTCATATGAAACTGCCAATATTTACAAAAATCCAAAACAGTAATTCACCACTGAAAATCGAAAATACTGTGGGGTCTGAAAATATTCTAGAAATGAAAATACGTCTTATCTTTTATTATTATTATTATTATTATTATTATTATTATTATTATTATTATTATTATTATTATTATTATTCAGAAGATGAACGCTTTTCATATGGGACAATCCCAAAGTGGCCATTGACTTGAAATCAAGCTTCCTGGGAATAAGGTGTTCATTTACAAGAAGTAACAGAAGGCAACAGGAAATACAGAAAGAAGAGATCAGGTATTAAAAAATAAAAATTAATAGATAATTGTAATAGGTTTATGACGAATTTCTTTTTATTTTAAATGTTCTCAACACATTCCTTTATTCCCTTCGTTTTCCATCTTGCTTACTGTTCCCTTTCCTTTGGTTTTCCTCTGTTTCCTTTTGCACATGGTTCTCTGCGCTTCTGTACCGAAGTTCTATTCGTCTCAATGAAAACTTTATTCTGCTATACTTCAGTACCAATTTTTCTATTAAAAACAAATTCCTATACATTGAAATTCGAAGATCATTATGCCCATAACAACCCAATTATACCCATTTGGAATTTAAGAGAAATATTTTAATCCAATAGCAGTTAAAGATCCTTTGAAAATATCAATAATGTTTGATGCATGGTAGAAATATAGCATTAATTTTGCATATAAAAAACTATCTTAATCCAATAAACAGCCAAAGAATGTTTGAAAATATAAAAAATGTTTGAAATGTAAATGCAAACCAGAAATATGGCATTCATTTTGCATACAAAACTATTTTAAACCAATAAGCATTCACAAAGCCTTTGAAAATATCAATAATGTCTGAAATGTAAGTGCAAATGGGAAACATAGCATTGATTTTGCAAACCCAGACTACTGTAAACCAATAAACAGCCAAGGAGCCTTTGAAAATAGCATCACTCATGTTAGAAACGTATATGTAATTGAGAGAGATAGCACTAATACTCCAATTAAGGCCTTGAGGATGTATCAATAGTCTATACTGATCATCTACAGTAAAGCGTCCATTTAACAAGTTCCGTTCTCTCCCTTTAACAAGCCAGTTCCTCTATGAAACCATCTCTCATTTATTCCGATACCTGTGAAACCTCTCTCTCTCTCTCTCTCTCTCTCTCTCTCTCTCTCTCTCTCTCTCTAATCAGCTCTTGCTCTCACGTGTCTCGTCTCCCGGAATTTTTCCCAGTAACCTTCCATTACCGTATTTTTTCTTGACACTTTTCTTGTCCTTCCTTGTTACAACCGGTCTTCTCTGACGGCAGCAGTCTGACCCTTCTTCTTCTTCTTCTTCTTCTTCTTCTTCTTCTTCTTCCAACCTTGACCACCAACCAACGATGTTGATTAATCTTTCCAGGACGGAACGGGAAAGTATCCTTTAAATCCTTGATAAGCTGGCCACAGCTTTCCGCGAATGGTGGTTCCTTGTTCCTTTATTGTGTGTGTCTGTGTATGTGTGTGAGTGTTTATTAAGTCACTGTTACGCTGACACTGATCATCAATCTCAAAAAAATGAACTTGTAAAGAACTATATAAAATATGTTCCTATTAAAAATTACTCCTACTTATCACGTTTAATATTCTATAAAATATGAAAGTATCTAACACGGGAATGTGTATGAACTTATGTGCTAAGTATACATACAAGAATATGTATGTATGTATGTATGTATATATTCATGTATATATGCATAACCTCAACAAAGGATACCTTTCTTCTATCATTATTTTCTGGTACAAAATTTTGCTCAATCCCAGTCGTTCTTCATTTTAAATCGCTTACTGTCGTGAGTCCTCATAAATATAAAAATGCATTCTCAATCTCTTAAAAGTTATGTGCGATTCATTAAAAGCATTTTATGGGATTCGCTATTTAGTCAAATGAACCCTATCTATTTTTTACTTTACTTAAGACTGAAATATTCCGTACTTTATATTCAGAAAAGGAAATGTATAAGATATATCAAAGGTCTCCTTATACATAGGAACCACGTTAAGAAATCAGTATATAAAATAATTCATTCGCGAAGGAATATTTACGTGTTCCAATCATCAAAAAAAGATGTTAAGAAGACAACCCAGCTGCGTAGTATACTGACTTCAAAATGTATGATAGTAATTTATGTTCCCCAGCTAAGCCTTTTCCGTAATGAACAATAACAATGTAACAGAAAGATTACTGAGCTTAATGGCATTAAACAACAATTTATCTACCATGGGACTCCATTCGATGTTTTAACAAGATGGAAAAAACCGTTTCTGTTGGCAAGACACAATGAAGATTCACAATGGAATTTCCTGTTTGATGTACTTCATATAAATCAGTCCATCAGTAATGGAAGAGCGCCACTTCAGAACACTTTCATGACTTCGGTGTCTTTGCACACTAACACTGAAGTCCCACTAGACTATAGTCACGTTGATCCACGCTGGACATACTGCGCCATTCAAATATGCTTTTCAACTATACTCAAACCTCCGGGCTGTAGTCGCCTTTAATGCCTCACACTTTTTACAGCATGTCTACCCTGTTCTTTTATTCTTCCATCAAACAAAATATTTACTGACCGGTACCTGTATGAATCAGTTATTTACATCCTTCCATGTTAACATTTATCACTCCATTCCCTGCATTCGATTTTCTGTTGTAAAAGTTACATTCAACTTTTTCTTGTTAAGAACGCTTAAACTCACCAGTTTTTGCGACTTTCTTCTCTGTCACTATAGAACTTCGTGTCACCCGCAAACAAGGAACACAATTATATTCCATATAGCCTTTTATCTAAGCCTACACGATTCCGGTTACAAGTAATATTCGCTCTTTAATTTTCATAACTCCTTCAATGAAAAATAAAATTAAACAGCCTCAAGGGCAAAATATACACTCATCCGAAATATACTCTCTCTCTCTCTCTCTCTCTCTCTCTCTCTCTCTCTCTCATACTTTTTTTCCACGCCCGAACACCTTAACATCACAGCAACTATTGCTTCCTTGCTCTATCGCTATCACGTACGACCTTCTCTCATTCTGTCCCTCTCTTACTTTTACCCTGGCCCGAACAACTTGCCATCACAGAAACTACTGCTTCCTTTCTCTTTTGCTATCTCGTACGATTCTCTCTCTCTCTCTCTCTCTCTCTCTCTCTCTCTCTCTCTCTCTCTTCCTTTATGTCTTGCCACATAATGATCCCTCTCGGTATTTCTCTCCATGTTACACGATACTTTGCAAGAGCAAAAAGAGAGACTTCCGCCACCAAATGTTATCCCAATCATATTAACCTTTAAGGCTGACAGCGGCGGCACCTTCCTTCTTTCACATGCAAAAAACACACACGCAAAATAAAAAAAACACACACACACGCACACACATACATACATACTCGAATATCCCACATGTAAAGGAGGTTACCAGTTTAGTTTTTGCAATGAGACCAGCGCGGTTTAACAACCGTGCAAACTATGACCGCAGAGCATATCTGTACCATTTACTAAGTAGTTATTGAGGTTTTTCTGGAGTCACAACTACTAAGGTCACTGACGCGCGCGCGCACACACACACACACACACACACACACACACACTCGAATATCCCACATCTAAAGCGGGAAGGGGGTGCCAGTTTAGATTCTGCAACGAGAACAGCACGGTTTATCATAACGTGAAAAACTATGAGCATACATGTACAATTAAGTGACTAATAATTGGAGTTTTTCTGGCGTCACAACCACTAAGGTTACTGGCGCCAATATCTGTAGCATGAAAGAAACGTATTTGTTGCCGAATGTGGGTTTAGCAGGGATGTAAAGTTAAAACCGAATGTGGACTGCCAGACCTTTGACTGAGACAGTATGCGCAATTAATCAAATTCTACATGACATGTAATGTTTGGGTTGTGACTATATTTGTAAAGCTCCAAGCTATGTAAAACTATAATCAGAACTCAAATAGAAATTTAACCATGATCGTTTTAATCCTACAATTAGTGCCAGAATATAAAAAGAATATAAAAGTGTATAATATTACAAAAATTAAAACGTAGGTTTTCCTAGTTATTGAGCCAAAACAAAGATTATAATAGATTCAGCTTGAAAATTAACATAAAAAAGTATGAACTATGAAACAAAATCACTATTATGATTTTAAATATTTATAAAAAAATAGCTATGTGAATTTAGAATTCAGCAAGAATCGCAATGCAAAGTAGGTCACCAAATATCTTACAACTAGGAAGGCGATTCAATTCAAATTAAAATACTGGAACGACGTTTATAATCCCTAATAAAGAAAGAATATGAATTTTATTGAAATTATAAAATAAGGATATGGATAAAGAAAAACTTACAGAATCAGGAATGGTGGCCAACATTTTTTTTGCTTAGTAAACAGAACCAGAGTACATTTCTGACGACACCAAATTACGGTTTTTAGAACTGAAGAAACTGGAAACTTAAAGACACCAAAGTAAAAAAAAAAAAAAAAAAAAAAAGTATTAAATAGACGACAAAGTTGGATCAACGTGTCAACTAACATACTCTTGAATTTGTAACAAGGTGACATAGCGGCCATCTATGTATTTTCCAGTTTATTGAGGTATAGTAGATTTATTAAGGTTTCTAAATACGAAACCGCGAATGTGCCTACCAATACCCCCATTTTCATGGAATCAGTTTCAAAATCCAGAGCACCTCTGACGTTCTGGGTATGACTTTTATCATTAATATTCAGAAGATGACCCCCTACTCATATCGAACACGGCCACAGGGGTCACTGACTTGAAATTCAAGCTCCCAAAGAAAATGGTGATCATTTGAAAGAAATAACAGAAGATAACAGAAAACGCAGAAAGAAGAGATCAGTTATCGGAAAGAAAGAAAAAATGAACAAATTAATAAATAAATAAATAGAAACAAATGTGAATAAATTATAAAATAAAAGGAGAATTGCTTTAGGGTAGTAATGCATTCCATCTTCTCTTGAACCTTTGAGGTTCCAAATGCACAGCATCCTTTTATTTTAATGTGAGGATTTCTTATTTCCTTCAACCACAGAACTACTGCGGAAGTGCAAGATGCATAACAACTTATATATGTGTATATATATATATATATATATATATATATATATATATATATATATATATATATATATATATACACACACACACATATATGTGTGTGTGTGTGTGTGTACAGGCTACATAAAATCGCAAGAGCAATATACGGAAGCATTTAAAAAAAAAGCTCTTTAGGAGAGATGTGGCAACTAAACAGCACAAGAGACACGAGACAAATTGCATTGCAGATCCGTTACAGGATCCCCCGTTAGAGACATCCTGAAACTATTGTGTGAACACAATAGCGTCACTTCCCTCTGATGCTCGTAAAGCAATGCCTAATTACAGTACGCCATTGTTCGAACATTAAAAGACCATAAAACGCTAAGACAGTTACAGAGATGCTTATAAGAAGCTCGCCTTCCTAAGAGGTATAGCATTGTCCTTAACTAATTATCTCCGCCTTCTGTTACTCCGGATGTATCCGAAGCTGTTCGTTTGAGGAAGGTAAATATTCATTTATGTTTTTCATAAGCTAATGAGAATTAGTGTTTAATATCTACTCGTTATTCTCCTGTTTTTTTCTCACGCACAGACAAATGCAAACCTAGTGACAGTCCCAAACCAGTTTGGAGATGTAGGACCCATTTCAACTGTTTATTTCTTATTCTTGATACCAGTGCTAAATACAAAATAATGTACTTATGTACGTGTGTGTGTATATATATATATATATATATATATATATATATATATATATATATATATATATATATATATATATATATATAATACATATATATTATAATATACATATATATTTTCTTATATATATATATATATATATATATATATATATATATATATATATATATATATATATATATATATATATATATATATATATATATATATATACATAAATACATACAAAGAGAGAGCTATGGGTGCGTGTAAAGCCTTCAAATACCCGAAACAATTTAAAAGAGAAGTGAACTCATTTCTCCCTTAGAAACACGACCTGAAAGTCGGCATGCGTGGAACTCTCCACAGGAAAACCATTAAAGAAAATGGTCTCGTCACGTCCATTTTCTTTCATTGATCGCCTACCTCCAATATTGTCTTCCTTTTCAAACTTACTCTTGAAGAAAAAAGAAAAAAGGGTTATCTCTAAATGTTACTGCATTGTATATCGTACAGATATTGCTTGGCTGTTTGAACTCTTTGCAGTTAAAGAAAATAAAGCTTTAAGATCGCATCGTACTTGTTTACCATATTCGTATGGATTTTTAACAAGTAGTTTATTATTATTATTATTATTATTATTATTATTATTATTATTATTATTATTATTATTATTATTATTATTCAGAAGGTGAACCTTATTCATATGTGACATGCCTTCAAGGGCCACTGACTTCAAAATCAAGCTGTCAAAGAATACGGCGTTCATTTGAAAAAAGTAACAGGAAGTAACAGGAAATACAGAGAGAAGAGAGCAGTTACTAGAAAATAAGAAATAAATTAACAAATGAATTAATAAATGGATAAAAATGTAAGGAAATTATAAATTACAAAGAGAGTCTTTAGGGTAGTAATGCATACACCTGCGATTGAACTTTTGAGGTTCCAATTGCACAATCCAACAGTGTGAGGAATAAAGGACCTCTGGAACTGAGAAGTTCGGAAACGAAGCACATTTACTGCATATTGGTGCTGCTGTTCGGAAACTGAAGCTTAACTGAAAAGCCCTTGTATTTTACCAAATACAACTAACGTTTTACCAATATAGCCGATGCACTCAAGAGCCCTTTTGTCAATAAAAAAGAAAAACTACAAAAAATAATTAAGTGCAATAACAAATCCCCTTCTCTTTTACCGTTTCGATTTCCGCATATTTTCTGTATATACTAATCACTGCAAGCCTTGAATCCAGACGGGAGGTGATTGACTCATTCCTCGCTTTCCGTAAGGAAATGTTTTCTCCTGTCTGGTGGTTGTTGCTCTAGAGAATTATAGCCAGGTATTTAAATCTTTTACTTTTGGAAGTTTCGAGTGAAATTGTGAACCAAGTTGAGAAAGATAGTTAAGAAACTAATCAATGATTCTTAAACATATACTGTACTGTACATACTAAGAATAACGTTTATAAATAATGATTAAAAATCACGAAAGGACTGTCTTTGTATTTTAAGTTAAGCGTCTTCAGATTCGTTATAATCTCTAAAGCAAACTCAAAAAAACAAATTTTTAAGGTATTTCCCTAAAAATGACTGACAAACGAGGAAATTAGTGACAAGGTTGCTCGTCATGTTTCAAGAAAAGTATCTAGCAAACATTAAATTCAAGGCTAGCGATACAAGACGCTGTGTTAATTACAGACGTAGTATACAGGAATCTCTTTACACATCTTAATTCCAAGTAACAGATTAAGACCAGTCTAATTTCATACCAGAGCCTGTGTCCTAATTTTAGATGTATCGTACAGGAATCTATTAACAAAGCTTCTCAACTCCAAACCAAGAGATTAACACCAAACTTAAAACTTAATTCATTCTAGTCGTAGGCATCCTTTTATTTCATCATTTATTTATATCCTTATCTATTTGTTTATAAAATTTGTAATTCCTTTTTTCTTTACTAATAACTGATCGCTTATTTCTATATGTCCTATTACCTTCTGTTACTCCTTCCATATAAACACTATATTCTTTTGAAGCTTGAATTGCAAGTCAATGGCCCCTACGGGATCGTTCCATATGAATAGGGTTCATCTTCTGAATAATAATAATAATAATAATAATAATAATAATAATAATAATAATAATAATAATAATAATAATAATAATAATAATAATAATAATCTTGAAATGTCTACTAAAGTGTCAATAGAA
>NC_089743.1:43221476-43233976 GCF_040412425.1 Macrobrachium rosenbergii
TTGGTAGGATGCGTGCATGTGAAATACAAGAGAAACTTTAGGCCTTAGCATTCTACGTTCGTGTGATATTACAAATGGCAATGCATTGCCCGTTATCTTAAGTTCTTCTGGAGAAACATGATTATATGAGATACAAGAACACATATAAATACATACATTTTATGTGTATGTATGTTTATATACATATATATATATATACACATAAAATGTCTGTATTTATATGTGTGCATGTGTCTCATATAATCATGTTTCTCCAGAAGAAATCAAGATAACGGTAATGTATATGTGTATGTATATTATATATATATATATATATATATATATATATATATATATATATATATATATATATATATATATATATATACATAAATGCGCGTGTGTATGTATATGTGCATACAATATATATGTGTATATATATTACATATATATATATATATATATATATATATATATATATATATATATATATATATATATATATATATATATATATATATATATATATATATATATAGTGTACAACATATATACATACATACATACATGCACAAGCATCTGTATTGAGTCTGTGCATGCATATGTGCACCTGTATGCATCAACGTATCGCATGACAGAGTATACCTAACCATGCATAGAAGGAAGATCTTTCCTTTGTCTTTTAGCCTTCCAAACTTCAAATGGAATTCGGGCTACCAAGAGATAAGGCAGAGCCAGGAAAAAAAATAGAAAAAAATAAAATAAAAATGATGAATACGAGATGAGGTAAACACCGTTTTAATCTCTTGAAGAGTTTTTTTTAGATGCGTGAACGAATCTCCATTAATTGAATCTTCGTGCTTGGACAGGAAAACCCGGGGTGGCTTTTTAAATTGTCTTTTGAAAACGAAATGAGTGAAAAAAAAATACAGAGTTAGCGATGGGGGGTGGGGAAGGGAGGGAAGCTCCTTTGATGACGATGATGATCATGATCATGATGATGGTGACAACGAAGATGATGATGTACTGAAATCGAAGATGACATTGATAGTGGAGGTGATGAAGAAAAAGATACTTTAGAGAGAGAGAGAGAGAGAGAGAGAGAGAGAGAGAGAGAGAGAGATAATAGGTTAGAATTAGAAATAACCATTATATATTATTATCATTATCACTATAACTCCAAACTTCGTTGGCAAATATGGTAGTTTCTTACTTTTTTTATTTCCTTATAATCCTAATCTTTTCTGAACTTTGACCTCGAAAAACTTGGTCATTTTCGAGGATAGATTAATAATTTGTGAAATACAAAAGGACCATGGCTATGAAACAAGCATTCCAAGTAGCCATAGCGTGGCTGCAGATATTCGCCAAAAATAAATGAATGAGTGTGTAGAGCTAAAATGATTCCAGTTTTTTCTCTCTCAAGTACTGTAAGTCTGCATTTTTTAGAAGTTCGCTTTAAATAACAGTGGTGTATTTCAGACTTTCGTCATTTGTTGTTATTTCATTCTTATGAGTTCTTCTTTATTTTAGAGAAAAGTGGATTCCGATAGTGTAATTCTTTAATGTGAGATATTTGGCAATGCAGATTGAATAAATAAAGGCAAAATAAACAAAATCACCAACAGCTAAAACACCAGTGATCATAATTATTACGTGAATTCCCATAATAATTCATCTATCATCATTACTGTCATCAGTAAGACTCCACCTGCTATTGCTAAAATATGAAGAGAAAAATCAACAAACCATGTGAACAAAAGTATATATCACAACTCGTACCTTTTGAACAAGGCAACCTAACACAAAATACAAATTCGACCAGAGTCAGCTGGCCAAGTCCAGCATTGACTTAACTGAACAGAAAAGATCATATCAGACCAGGAACTCCTCCAACTTTCCGATGATCCTCAGGCGGAACACAACTTGGACCTGTTTGCAAGTGACGGAGGAAGAGTTACGAGGCCCTGGTCTGATTCGGTTACCCCCGGTTAAGTTTATCAATTTAGAGGGGAGGCAAGGAGAATGACCTGAGAGGAATTACCAGGTAAAAATGCGCATATAAACAGAGAGAGAGAGAGAGAGAGAGAGAGAGAGAGAGAGAGTTAAGCACATCACTGATAAAGTTTCATGACGGTCTGACCCACCGAGGTTGAGAGAGAGAGAGAGAGAGAGAGAGAGAGAGAGAGAGAGAGAGAGAGAGAGAGTTCCATGATTCACAAATTTTCAGACTGTCTGAGGAGGAGAATGACGGATGGTTGAAATAACCCAGGTTATGAACATATATAACCTTTAATTTAAGTTTTCTTTTAAACGTCCCTCTTTCATATTTTGTCCAGATTTAGATTACAGTTACCTTTGAAAGGAACAGGTCACAATTTGGAATAACCTGCAATTTCAATTACATTTGCAATAACTAAATGAAGGGTCATAGAATTACTGTGGGCCAATATATAAACTCTCTCTCTCTTTATAAGGCAGATAATTATTTGTAAAAAAACGATAATTTCTTTCTTTTCTCCGTTATCAGTCATCATACGTAGCTTATCTAAATCCTCAGAAAAATAAATGAAAATGCAAATTAACATCTACATATGAGACGAAAAATATGTTAGCATTCTCTGGAAGGTATTGAGTATCTTCCAGAGCTGACAATTGCTTCTTTTCCTGTAATACATGGGAGTAGTGCAGTCAACCTAACTTTCTTACCAAACACTGGCCAAATTTAGAAGAAGAAGAAGAAAAAAAAAGAATGTGAGTCTTTCTCAATCCCACGAAGTGCCTCATTTCAAAGTAAAAATTCCCCAAACTCCGCGAAAACTTCGACTAAAACTTGCAGTTACGCATCAATGTTGAGACGGGTATATTTGCTTTCATGTTCAATATCCCTCTCACCGGCTTTGTAAGCGGTTCCAAGGCCTGTGCCACAAGTTTCTGAGGTCATGGCTTCGTTCACAGAATCGGACAGTTTGCTCGAACTTCGTCTCGTAAGTAAAGTTGCTTTTGCATAGCATTAACCCACGCTAGGTTAGGACGTGAATTTGATACAAATTAATCGTGTCTAATCACTGAGTGTCTAATATCAAGGAAGCTCTTCTTTTAAAAGTTTGAATTTATATAACTACAATTCATATAAACAAATTTAATTTGAGTACATATATATATATATATATATATATATATATATATATATATATATATATATATATATGAATTTACATATACATATACAGGGTGTTTCGAAATTAGAGGCGCCCCCCCCCTCTACAGCATAAACTAAAATTGATATCGACAAAAACAAAAGTAATTCAGAACAGGTATTTATTTAAGTTTCTCTCTGAGTATTTAATATTTTGTGTGGCCTCCATCTGCCTGTACCACAGCCTGCATTCTTGAGGGGTATGATTTCAGCAAATCGTAAAAAAGCTGAGACTCAAACTCCATTTCCCTGAGCACTTCAGTCACATCTCTTCGCAGGTTGTCGAGGCTTGGTATACCATCATAATTCACTGTGCGCGCTTCAACACGATCCTCTAAGATACTACCAATGTTTTCACACACATTAAGGTCAGGGGACCTACCTGGAAATTCACTTGAGAAGAAGAAATCAATAACACTGTTTCGAAGCCGCTCCTGTGTCTGAAGAGCCTTGAAGCATGGTGCCTTATCATGTAAAAATGTGACTTCTTCAACAGATAACACATTTTCAGGATCTTTGAGGAGATGAAATACTCCACCAGTAAGCAGAGTTTCTCTGAAATATTCGCCATTCCATGACTGTCCTTTTTCTTTGATGATCCACATTAACCGTTTTGGCTGTGCAACAGAGAAAAATTCCCAAACATTCAGGAAATTTCACAACTTGGCGATAATGCACATCATCGCTGATATCATCCAACTTTGCAGCCCAAATGATGACATTTTTATGATTTGGCTTCCGGACTGTGTAAATGAAGAATTCATCTGATGCGGCAACATGGAGAAAGTCAGCTTCATCCCAATCTTTAAGAAATGAACCACAAAACCATGCACGGTCTTCTGTCTGTTGCTGAGTGATGTTGGGCTTGCTGATAACATGAAATGGCTTGATACCAGATTTTTTCAACTCATGATATACAGCACTATAACTACTCTTCTTTCCCCTTTTTGTTTCTAGTTCAAGTGCCAATTTACGTAAAGAGTTTCTTGGTCTACCCACTGCCTCAGCTATGATGTCTTTTGCCTCCTGAGAAAGGACTTCAGGCCTTCCAAGATTCTCAGTCTTTTTGCAATGACAGTCATATGGATTTTTGTTCCAGTTTCTTTTAACAAAGGATTCATCTCTTTTAATGTATTTAGCTATCCAGGAACGTGAAATGAAAGATGCGCCAGCATCCCTGGCCTCTCTGAAGGTTATAGCCCGGATTCGGTCAATCCATCTGATTTCCTCTGTCACTCAGTCTGAAAATACAAGAAATGTAAAATGAAAAATAGCTTAATAGAAACTTAAAATAATGTGCTTGGAGATAGGCTATAGCAGAAAACTTCATAACTTTCCATTTGTTCTGTGGAGGGGGGGGCCTCTAATTTCGAAACTGCCGGTATATGTATGTGTATATATATATACATACATATATACACATTATATATATATATATATATATATATATATATATATATATATATATATATATATATACAGGTGTGTGTGTGCATGTGTATATGTACATAATATCACTAAATCCATGTCGGAAAGTTAGTGAAAATTGGGACTTTGAACAAGTATTTTAGTAGTTTATTCTACATTTTCAAGTTCACACTAAATACAAAAACAGAAGAGGGTGGGGTTACAGTTTGTTAATGTCGACAGCATGTTCTTTAAATAAAATGACAGGGACAAAGGATCAAGGGATAATCCAGGGTGGAGATTAACATCCCTGGTGGACATAGCTTCAATAAACACAGTCTCTAGCAGATTTCCTTTCCGATGGTCGTTGGCCTTGTAGATTATCGTTGACTTATCCCAGTTCATCGCATGGCCTGTCTTAAGCCAACGATCCGCAATGGCATTATTTGAGAGAGAGAGAGAGATTTGCATGATTCATAAAATTTCAAGATAGTCTGACCCACCGAGGTTGAGAGAGAGAGAGAGAGAGAGAGAGAGAGAGAGAGAGAGAGAGAGAGAGAGAGTTCCATGATTCATAAATTTTCAAACTGTCTGAGGAGGAGAGAGGTGGATGGTTGAAATAACCCAGGTTATGAATATATATATCGTTTAATTTAATTTTTCTTTTAAACGTCCCTCCCTCATATTTTGTCCAGATTTAGGTTACAGTTACCTTTGAAAGGAACAGATCACGATTTTGAACAACCTACAATTTCAATTATATCTGCAATAACTAAATGAAGGGTCATAGAATTATTGTGGGCCAATATATAAATACTCTCTCTCTCTCTCTCTCTCTCTCTCTCTCTCTCTCTCTCTCTCTCTCTCTCTCTCTCTCTCTCTCTCTCTCTTTATAAGGCAGATAATTATTTGTAAAAAAACGATAATTTCTTTCTTTTCTCCGTTATCAGTCATCATACATAGCTTATCTAAATCCTCAGAACAGAAAATGAAAATGCAAATTAACATCTACATATGAGAACGAGAAAAATTTTAATATTCTCTGGAAGCTACAGAGTATTTTCCAGAGCTGACAATTGCTTCTTTCCTGTAATAGATGGGAATAGAATAGTCAAGCAAACTTTCTTACCAAACACTGACTAAATTTAGAAGAAGAGGAAAAAGAAGAATGTGAGTCTTTCTCACTCCCTCGAAGTGCCTCATTTCAAAGAAAAAACTTCCCAAACTTCGCGCAAACTTCGACTAAAACTTGTAGTTACGCATTAATGTTGAGACGGGTATATTTGCTTTCATGTTCAGTATCCCTCTCACCGTCTTTGTAAGCGGTTCCAAGGCCTGTGCCACAAGTTTCTGAGGTCATGGCTTCTTTCACAGAATCGGACAGTTTGCTCGAACTTCGTCTCGTAAGTAAAGTTACTTTTGCATAGCATTAACCCACGCTAGGTTAGGACGTGAATTTGATACAAATTAATCGTGTCTAATCACTGAGTGTCTAGTATCTATGAAGCTCTTCTTTTAAAAGTTTGAATTTTTTATAACTGCAATTCATACAAACAATTGAATTTGAGTACACACATACACACGTTTATATATATATATATATATATATATATATATATATATATATATATATATATATATATATATATATATATATATATATATATAATATACACACACATATATATATATATATATATATATATATATATATATATATATATATATATATATATATATATATGTATATATGTATGCATGTATGTATGTATGTGTACATATATATACATACATATATACATATATATGTGTGTGTGTGCATGTGTATATATATACATAATATCACTAAATCCACGTCGGAAAGTGAGTGAAAACTGGGACTTTGAACAAGTATTTTAGTAGTTTATTCTACATTTTCAAGTTCACACTAAATACAGAAACAGAAGCGGGCTGGGGGTGGGGGGGGGGGCGTTTACAGTTTGTTAATGTGGACAGCATGTTCTTTAAATAAAATGACAGAGACAAAGGATCAAGGGATAATCCAGGATGGAGATTAAAAATCCTGGTGGACATAGTTTCAATAAACACAGTCTCTAGCAGATTTCTTTTCTGATGGTCGTTGACCTTGTAGATTATCGTTGACTTATCCCAGTTCATCGCATGGCCTGTCTTAAGCCAATGATCCACAATGCCATTGTTTGAGAGAGAGAGAGAGAGAGAGAGAGAGAGAGAGAGAGAGAGAGAGAGAGAGAAATTTGTATGATTCATAAATTTCCAGACTGTCTGAGGAGAAGAATGACAGGTGGTTGAAATAACCCAGGTTATGAATATATATAACCTTTAATTTAATTTTTCTTTTAAACATCCTTCCTTTATATTTTGTCCAGATTTAGATTACAGTAACCTTTGAAAGGAACAGCTCTTAGAATTTTTAGTCCTGAATTTTTGGAAGAGGAGTTTAAAATTATTGATAAAATGTGAGATTCATTATGCAAAAATAAAGCAAAAAGACATTTTACAATCTAACCAGTGTTAACAAAGAACTTAAGAATATTCTCTGTTTACCATTACATCCTAATTTCATTCTGCAGTGCCCATTTTAAAAACTATTGATATTAACTTAGTATTTAAATATAATATTTTGAGAAATAAACTAATTAAGAATAGCCTGCCCAATTCAAACAATACTGTATACAGTATTCCTTGCAAAGAATATAATAAGATTTATATTGGTCAAACATCAAAAGGACTATAAGTAAGAAGCTCCCAACACAAACATGCCATTTCAAGAGGCTTATCAAATAATGGCATTGTGGATCGTTGGCACAAGACAGGTCATGCAATGAACTGGGATAGGTCAACGATAATCTACAAGGTCAACAACCATCGGAAAAGAAATCTGCAAGAGTGTGTTATTGAAACTACGTCCACTAGGAATGTTAATCTCCACCCTGGATTATCCCTTGATCCTTTGTTCCTGTCTCTTTTGTTTAAAGAACATGCTGCCCAGATTAACAAGCTATAACTCTGCCCCGCCTTCTGTTTTTGTATATAAATCTCTGTCAACTTCTTTTGAACTCAGTGTGCACTTGAAAATGTAGAATAAACTACAAAAGTACTTGTTCAAAGTCCCAGTTTTCACTCACCTTCCATTGTGGATTTAGTAATAATTCTCAAGCACATGTTCCTTCGTGATATATCGGATATACATAATATATATATATAATACATACATACATACATATACATACATATATATATATATATATATATATATATATATATATATATATATATATATATATATATCTGTGTGTGTGTGTGCTTATCAAATATAAGAAGCCCTTAAAAATGCCAGAATGTAAAAAGTAAAGGCTATATTTCAGAGACCAAACTTCCTCTATCCTCAGGCGAATAGTGAACGAGAAAAAGTTACAGAAAAGCAGTATTTATACCAGAAGGTCCATAGGTCAGCCGTTATGTCACTCCAGTTGACAATCTCTCTTTAATCTTCTTAATCGCTGGTTGGAGGAAGATTTTATCTATAATATCTGAATCCCAGGCGCCTCTTGAAAGATTCATGGTATTTCTTTGTTTAATCAAGGCTGATCCCACCATTTGGCTTTTGAACCAATAACTGCTACTATAAATCATACGAGACATATTCCAGTTTATTCTGTGATTATAGTTATTTATGTGGTTAAAAATAGCTGAGTTGTGTTGTCCGTACCTAACTGAATGTTTATGCTGTATTAATCTCTGGGGGAATGATTTGCCTGTAAAGCCGATATAAGATTGGTCACAGTTGAGGCAAGGGATTTCGTAAACTCCCATGTCTTTGGGGACTGGCTTTTGTTGGACGTTAATCAGGGATTTGGCTAAGGTATTTGGGTAGGTAAAAGCAAAAGGAATAGGTCTCATATAATTTATAGCATCAATTGTCGGTTCAAAAGCTAGATGGTGGAATCAGCCTTGATTAAATGAAGAAATACCATGAATCTCTCAAGAGGTGCCTGGGATTCAGATATTACAGATAAAATGTTCCCCCAACAAGCGATTAAGAAGATTTAAGAGAAATTGTCAACTGGAGTGACGTAACAGCTGACCTATGTGCCTTCTGGTATAAATACCACTTTTCTGTAACTTTTTCTCATTCACTATTTGCCTGAGGAGAGAGACAGTTTGGTCTCTGAAATATAGCCTTTACCTTCTACATATTGGCATTTTGATGGAATTCTGTTTCAATAATATATATATATATATATATATATATATATATATATATATATATATATATATATATATATATATATATATATATATATATATATATATATAACTGAATCACGAAAATATGTGTTTCCGTTTCCTTCATGGATTTTATCTTTATTTATATATATATATATATATATATATATATATATATATATATATATATATATATATATATATATATATATATATGAGAATAATTAAGAAAAACACTTATATATTACACTTAATAAGTGTTGTTTTCCATTTAACTCACTGAATTAATTTTTATGAATTGTAGTTATAAAAATATAAAAGTTTAAAACGTGAACTCTATAGGCATTAGACACTCAGAAGTTAGAGACGATTAATTTGTATCAAATTTACTTCCTAACTCAGCTGGGTCTAATGCCGTTAAGCCATGGTTAATTGCATTCACCCACGGTGTTAAGATAACACGATGGAAGCTCAGACACGACCCAAACGATATTTAATCGAACGCTATCAAACGATTTTAAAAATACAAACAAAAAATTAATATAACCATAAATGTTTACCTCAAACACGAATTACGAATATAAAGAATGTATTTTAAACACAAGGCTCTTTATAGCCAGGATCCTGAGAAAGAATCTCAAATCAAGCAAAGAAAGTCCTACATTGTCTGTCGTGTTTAACAAAAAGTTAACATAACCATAAGCGTTTACCTTAAACCCGAATTATAAATCTAAAAATGTCGTATTTAAAAATAAAACATTTTATAGCCAGGATCCTAAAAAAGAATCTCAAATCAAGCAACGAAAGTCTTACATTTTGTGTGTCGTGTTTAGCAAAAAGTTAACATAACCATGAGCGTTTACTTTAAACCCGAATTATAACTCTAAAAATGTCGTGTTTAAAAATAAAACATTTTATAGGCCGGATCCTAAGAAAGAATCTCAAATCAAGCAAAAAAAGTCTTACATTTTGTCTGTCGTGTTTAACAAGAAAATTAACATAATCACAAGCTTTTACATTAAACTCAAATTATGCTTCTAAAAATGTATATTAAACACAAATTTCTTTATTACCTAAGCCTGAGAAAGATTCTCAAATCAAGCAAAAAAATCTAACATTTTATCTGTCATGTTTACTCAGACAAGTTTCAAAAGAAAAAAAATAAAATTGTTTGTTTCCCAATATGTTTTGGAGGCGCCTCAGAAATGCTCCGGCATCAAAGGGAATGGGGGCATTTTCCCTGGTGAGGGCTATCGAAAATACGTTACATGACCAGCCACGACATGAAAGAGTTATTGGGGAGCAAGGCTGGGCAAAAGGGCCTTTTGCCTAACTGATAGCTTTCCCGATGTGACAAACAAGTTGTAGTTTCTCTCTCTCTCTGTATATATATATATATATATATATATATATATATATATATATATATATATATATATATATACATATACATATAGTATATATATATATATATATATATATATATATATATATATATATATATGTATATATATATATATATATATATACTAGCTGACCAACCAGGTGCTGCCCAGGAAAACTCTGAATGACAGTTAACGTGTAGGGGAAGGAAAAGGAAACAGGAGGGGAAGGGAGAGAAGACAGAAGGAGAGAGAGAAGTGGGAAGGGGAAGGAGAGGGGAAGGGGAAGGAGAGGGGTAAGGGAAGGAGGGGAAGGGGAAGGAGAGGGGAAAGGGGGAAGGGGAGGGAGAAGGGAGAGGGGAGGGGTTTGTGTTGACAGTCCAACTGACAGTTCTACTTTTTTAACTTGATAGTTCATCCCTCAAACATTCGTGGGTGAACTGACAGGTATGACTGTGGTGACTGTCCGTTTTATCCAGGTATTGGTGTGCTGTCTGTCCTTTCTATCCCAGTATTACTGTGATGACTGTCCCTTTTATAAAGAAATTACTGTGGTGACTGTCTCTTTTATCCAGGTATTACTGCAGTGACTGTCCCTTTTATCCAGGTATTACTGTGCTGCCTGTCCCTTTTACCCAGGTATTACTGTGATGACTGTTCCTTTTATCCAGAAATTACTGTGGTTACTGTCTGTCCCTTATATCCCGGTATTACTGTCATGACTTTCCCTTTTATCCAGGTATTACTGTGGTGACTGTCCCTTTTATCCAAGCATTACTATGCTGTCTGACACCTTTAACCAGGTATTACTGTACTCTCTGTCACCTTTAACCAAGTATTACGATGCTGTCTATCCCTTTTATCCAGAAATTACTGTGGTGACTGTCCCTTTTATCCAGATATTACTATGCTGTCTGTCCACTTAACCAGGCATTACTATGCAGTCTGCATCCTTTAACCAGATATTACTGTGCTGTCTGTCCCTTTTATCCAGGTATTACTGTGGTGACTGTCCCTTTTATCCAAGTATTACTGTCGTGACTGTCTCTATTGTCCAGGTATTACTGTGGTGATTGTCCCTTTTATCCAAGCATTGCTGTGCTGTCTGACACCTTTAACCAGGTATTACTGCGCTGCCTGTCCCTTTTATCCAGGTATTGCTGTGGTGACTGACTCTTTTATCCAGGTATTTCTATGCTGTGTGTTCCCTTTAACCAGGCATTACTGTGCTGTCTGTCCCCCCTTTAACCAAGTATTACTGTGATGTCTGTCCTTCTTATCCAGGCGCTACTATGGATACTGTCCCTTTTATCCAGAAATATGACTGTGGGGGTTGTCCTTTTTATCCAGAAATGACTATGGTGACTGTCATTTTTATCAAGGTATTAATGTTCTGTCTGTCCTTTTATCCAGAAATGACTGTGGTGACTGTCCCTTTTATCCAGGTATTATTGTTCTGTCTGTCCTTTTTATCTTGATATTACTGTGGTGACTGTCCCTTTTATCCAGGTATTACTATGCAGTCTGTCCCTTTTAACCAGGTATTAATGTGCTGTCTGTCCCTTTTATCCAGGTATTACTGTGGTGACTGTCACTTTTATCCAGGTATTACTGTGGTGACTGTCCCTTTTATCCAGGCATTACTGGTGACTGTCCCTTTTATACAGTTATTTCTGTGCTGTCTGTCCCTTTATCCAGTTATTGCTGTGGTGACTGTTCCTTTTATCCGGATATTACTCTGCTGTCTGTCCGTTTTATCCAGGTATTACTGTGCTAAAGTTAAGTATACCTTGGTTTTACCAGACCACTAAGCTGATTAACAGCTCTCCTAAGGCTGGCCCGAAGGATTAGACCTATTTTACGTGGCTAATAACCAATTGGTTACTTAGCAGCGGGACCTACAGCTTATTGTGGAATCCGAACCGCATTATAGTGAGAAATGAATTTCTATCACCAGAAATAAATTCCTCTAATTCTTCATTAGCCGGCCGGAGACTCGAACTCGGACCTAGCGAGTGCTAGCCCACAACTCCACCGATTCGCCTAACGAGGAACTAAGTATTCTGTCCCTTTTATCCAGGTTTTATTGTGGTGACTTTAGAGCATTTTCAATACTAGAGTATATTTCTATGGTCTCGAGTACATGATAAGAAATGTGATAGACTCGTAGAGTTTATTTACCACATAAGTTAAAAAGGGAAGGGGGGAGGGGGCGGGGGTACGGGTCTGAAACCTACGCTATTGTCTAAATTGGGTCAAATGATGGCCACGTGCCAAATTTCGGA
>NC_089743.1:43241476-43246476 GCF_040412425.1 Macrobrachium rosenbergii
TCCGGCTATTTAGAGAGGTTAATATATTATATACATAATACATAAATGTACATATGATATATATGTACATTATATGTATATATATATATATATATATATATATATATATATATATATATATATATATATATATATATATATATATATATATATACGTTAATGTATGTCTGTGTATAAGACATTTCACATTAGATATTAGTCGAAGGTTCCACGCGTCGAAAATATTTTATATTTAAGCACTGAGATATATACTGCCAAACCTTTTTTTTTACTGAAATTAAATAAACCCTGTATAAGCAACAGACATAACAACAAAACCGACGTATGCCTCATTCAAAAAAATATACCTTGCGTTTAACATAACGTTAGAATCTAATGTCCCAGTAACCTTACCAAACCCCTATTCTCCCCACCCGACTCCATCCTCTTAGTGCGGCAATCACTTACGACAAAGCAGACAGTAATAGCTGCATAACAGGTACAACCCTTCTTAACGAGCAGCTCATAACTGCAAAATTAGTTGTAATCTTCAAGTCACATGCTCACAACCCCTAATTACCCCTTACATATATCCGTCTGAAATGCCATGGAATAAAAGTAATGTTTAATTAACAATGGCCTTACGTCATATTAAGAACGTATTTCGGTAATTAAGGGGTAATGAACCATTTGTTATGGAGTCGTGTTTTCTACATAATGGCCCCTGCTTTTAAAAAAGCTAAAACGGACAAACGTGTTCGTGAATTTCTCAATATTAAAAATAAATATATACTCTTTCCTGATTATCCATCCAAGCATTCATTGTGTCGTGAAATGACAAACGTTGATAAAATCTCAAATGACGAGTGAAAATGGAAATGATCACAGAGGAAAAAATAATTAACGATGATTCTCTAATTGCAATCACGAGCTGTTATCAGGCATCATTACCTAATAACAATTACGCGATTTCATATTCAACTTCGTTTTATCATTTTTTTTAAAATCCCACTGCCTACGAACGCTCAACACCGCAGGAAAGTCAGTGCACGTCAAGCTGCGCACTATAGTCATTAATACAGGTTGTGTGTACCGTCCTTTCCACTTTTTTTGCCTTTTGCTTAATCTCCATTCCCCTCTCCCTTTCTTCGGTCTCGCTGTCCAACTTCCCCAACTCCCTCTTTTTGCGCTGAATGGCTGAAAGTGTCCCAGTGCTGGGCTTTATAGCCAAATTTTCATAAATTATAAATTAAATCACGATGATCTTAACAAAGCTTTTAAAAATTCAGCTCCTAAATGCTACTTATACTGGCAGAACAAACTTCATTAGTGCGGTAATAATAGAAGCACCAACAACATCAATAATAATAATAATAATAATAATAATAATAATAATAATAATAATAATAATAATAATAATAATAATAATTTAGTTACACTTACGTCAGTGTAGATTTTTTACCAATAATAATAATAATAATAATAATAATAATAATAATAATAATAATAATAATAATAATAATAACATTTACACTTACAACAGTGTTGATTTTTTCAGCAATAATAATAATAATAATAATAATAATAATAATAATAATAATAATAATAATAATAAGCTCTTGTTTAACATCGCATGAAATATTAGACAACATCTGCAACGTGGCCCCTAAACCAGACAACAAGTCAGTAAATCACAAGAAGGAAAGTGCAGGTGCAAAGCCTCTTCCCAGGTAAGCTATCTCCACGTGCGTTTCGAGGACCCATAAATTGTCATAAACGAGAGATCTGGATGATCCTGCCTTTAATGTCACCCGTGAGTTCTCTCTTCTTTATAAAGGTGGAGGGGTAAAGTTGTCAACATATAAATATCAGGTGGAATTATTCATTACTCACCGAGTGGTATCTCAGGCAATTTTTACAGCAGACTCGCCTCTGAATATGTTTCATGAAGTTGAAAAATGTATTATTATTATTATTATTATTATTATTATTATTATTATTATTATTATTATTATTATTATTATTATTATTATTATCAAGATATCATATATAAATATCAGGTGGTATTAAGGTTCATCTTTGAATACGCTTCATGAAGATGAAGAATGTTTTTATTATTATTATTATTATTATTATTATTATTATTATTATTATTATTATTATTATTATTATTATTATTATTCACAAGATGAACCCTATTCATATAGGACAAGCCCATAGGAGCCATTAAATTGAAATTCAAGCTTTCAAAAGAATAAAGTGTTCATTAGAAAGAAGTAACAGAAGGTAATAGGCATTACAGAAAGAAGAGACCCCTTATTAAAAATGAAAACAAATAAACGGACAAATTAATAAAAGGTAAACATGTAAATAAAGTAAAAATGTAAGGAATAGGCTGAAGATTAAGCAAGCATTCGATATTCACGTCCCACTAAATGTTCTTTTCTCTATTATTAATTAAGTTAAAAGGCATATTTCATCCACCGATATCACCGGGGTAGGGAGAAATCTAAGTCAACTGACATCTTTTCTAAAAATAATGACAATTTAATTCCGAAGACTTGAACGTACTCTTTGAACTTTCAAAGATGGGGTCCCTCGCACACGATAGAACATGGCTTAAAAATAGCACATGCATATAATACTTATCGTTATCTATGACTGCAAACAAGCAGACATGCTTAAAGAAGCATACTAGAGAGAGAGAGAGAGAGAGAGAGAGAGAGAGAGAGAGAGAGAGAGAGAGAGAGAGAGAAAGAAATTTAACTAGCCATATTTTTAAAAGCATAAAAGAGAGAGAGAGAGAGAGAGAGAGAGAGAGAGAGAGAGAGAGAGAGAGAGAGATGATGCAGTTTAAAATTGTCTAGATTTTCATTTACTGGTCATTTTCCACATCCTACTGGATACTAAAACTACAACCGCCCGACCTTTGCTGAGGCAAAAGATCACATAACATTTATTTTCAGCTCATGATAATCAGTATACACTTCTCATAAATCACATCAACGAACCTTGTACTCATTATAAAACCATTTGTGTATCTCCGGATTTCTCATAAGCGGTTTATGACAGAACCCTGCTGACCTTGTGAGCAGAAAAAATATTGGAGTGGATATATGTAGGAGCGGGAGAGGCCACACAGCAGAGACAGGACTGCTTAAATGAGAAGCCTTCCCAAAAGAAGACAACATTACAGATTCATTAAGATAAAAGAAGGAATATAAATTTATAGAATTTGTAAAGAAGATTTAAACAAAGGGCCACGATTATTTTTTCTAATCATTTTCTACTAACGGCGAGATCAGGATGTCTGAACAACTTTCTCTTACGAAAAATGAAATTTCTTCCTTGAGAGTACAGAGATACACCAAATTTAAACAGATTCAAAAACAAAGGTAACAGTAGAGGCTATGCCTGCTCTCTCGACTCCAATAGCAATGGAATAAATTCTGTTGAACGAAGGTTAAATTTATTATCATTGTTCAGAAGATGAACCTTATTTTTATGGAACGCGCTCACAGAGACCATCGACTTGAAATTCAAGAAGCTTCCAAAGAATATTGTGTTCATTTAAAAAGGGTAACAGAAGGTAACAGAGATACAAAGAACAGATCAGTTATTAGAAAAGGAAGAACAAATTAATAAATAAATATACAGAAATGTAAATAAAATATTACGGGAAAAAGCATCTGCAGTAAAGGGAGCGCACGCCTCAATAACCAAGATAAAGGTTTAATTTACTTCAGCTGAACTGAGGCCAAGTTTTTGGCTTCCAAAGCGACAATGATCCCGCTGACAACCAAAGATAAATGCCCCTATGTCAAACCTCTGAGAACCCTCAAAGTCACATATACTTACAATGTTTTTAGGCAGTCAAATATTGAATTTGTGATGCATGGCCATGACAATTAGGAGTAAGTATTGTATGATGATCAATTTGCTCCATCCTGTTTGCACCACATTACGTGAAGCCTCCTTTCCTTCTCCAGAGTCAAGTAGAAAGAAAACCTAAGAATATGGCCGAGATGACTGCAAAACATGAAAAAAACTCAGCAGAATTAGGTAAAAGGAACCAAAGCATTAAGTAATAACAAAAGTTAGAAGGCAAATTCTGAGCCTCACAGCATCACTGAGAGGATACTGACGACTTACAATTCCATTAACGGAAGTCTTGTGTTGACTTTTACACTGATTTATAATCAGCAAAAAGCTTCACTATAAATATATTTCTGTCGGAATATATTGTCAACACAAGTACCCGTTATCAAGTATTCAACTTATAAGGCAGAAATAACTTATGTAAAATTATTATTAGCGGTTTATATACCCACTATTTCTGCTCCATATAACGATGAAATAAACTTTACAGACTGTCTCTACATTTAGCCTTTTTCTCTACACCGAAATATATCAACAAACAAGTTCTAAACGAGGTCATTAACCTGGATTTAAGTCAGAGTCGGAAAATAAGACAAAAAGCTAATTTGGTTAAAAGCTTAACGTATATCTCATCCTTTACCAGGGTGCTCTCTCTCTCTCTCTCTCTCTCTCTCTCTCTCTCTCTCTCTCTCTCTCTCTCTCTCTCTCTCTCTTTAAGCGATAACATTTCAGTAATTTGCTCTAATGCACTGAGAACAATATTCTTTTCTTCATTTTATTAAGAGAATGGGGTCAGTTAAACTCGGTAAGAGTGAAACTATTTTTTGTACTTACGAGTGAGAATATTTTTCACATTTACGAATGAAAACATTTTTCGTAACTACTATTGATAATATTTTTTACATTTACGATTGATAATATTTTTCGCATTTACGAATGAAAATATTTTTCGTATTTACGAGTGAAAATATTTTTCATATTCCGTGTGAAAATATTTTTCGTATTTGCTAATTGAAAATATTTGTCGTATTTACAAGTGAAAATAATTTTCGTATCTTCGGGTGAAAATATTTTTCGTATTTGCGAGTGAAAATATTTTTCGTATTTGCGAGCGGAAAATATTTTCCGTATCTACAAATGAA
>NC_089743.1:43248976-43251476 GCF_040412425.1 Macrobrachium rosenbergii
AGAATTCTCTCTCCCTTCCTAACACACTCCGTCCCATCATCAACTTAAGAAATAACTCTTCATAACTCCTGACAAGCCATTACTTAACAGTATTTCCAACAAAACCCCCAATTCAATGGATGACCCTGGGATTATCTCTTAATCCAAGTGTGAACCTGCAAGAATGTTTCTACATCTTTAAAGCTGCTGTTCGTGGAATGGCGTGGAAAATAAAATTTAGGCCAAAGACCAAGCGCTGGGACCTATGATGAGGCCATTCAGCGCTGAAAAGGAAACTGAGAGTAAAGAGGTCTGAAAGGTGTTACAGGAGGAAAGCATCGCAGGTGCACTATGATACAATTGTTTGGAGAGAGCAGAAAGAAAGCTGGAAGAAAGAGAATGTGAACTGAGGTACAGTAAAACAATTGGTATGAGAGGTATAGAACGTAAGTTGGGAGAGAGAATACGAACGAAGGTACAATAAAATGAATGAGAGGAGTTGCAGCTAGGGGCCGAAGGGACGCTGTAAAGAGCCCGAAGTAAAGCCTACAGTGCACCGCGTGAAGTGCACTGATGGCACTACCCTCCTAAGGGGGAACACTGTTCATCGGTCGCTTCAAGACACTCCTTGACCGGATGTGGACTCCTGAACAAAAAAACCACACCGAAGACGTTTGGTATTAAATCTCTTCAACTTCAAAAGGACAACCGCCCCCACTCCCCGCCACTTATTCACAAAAGAGGGAGTTATTGACAGAACAAGGACGGCCCTCTTTGCTTTGCTACTACAATGGGGAAGAGAGGGTTTGAGATGACGGTTTTGCCAATACCGGATGATGGGGGAATAGTGTCCTTACAGAAAAGGTGGTGTTCTGAGAGAGAGAGAGAGAGAGAGAGAGAGAGAGAGAGAGAGAGAGAGAGAGAGAGAGAGAGAGAGTTGTGGCACAAAGATACGACTGTCTTTATAAGTATATTGGTAAATAAAATTTTTTTTAAAAATTGTCTCTAAAAATTAAAAAATGACGGTAAAAACCAAATAAATATGTAAATGTTAATAAATAAAAGAGGAGAGAGAGAGAGAGAGAGAGAGAGAGAGAGAGAGAGAGAGAGAGAGAGAGAGAGAGAGAGAGAGGTATAACTGCATTTACAAATGCACTGGTAAATAAGCAAACTTTGAAAGATTAAATAAATGTAATAAAAATGGGAAAATGACGGTAAAAAGGAAATTAAATATGTAAATGAATGAATAAATAAAAAAAAGTCGAGAGAGAGAGAGAGAGAGAGAGAGAGAGAGAGAGAGAGAGAGAGAGAGAGAGAGAGAGAGAGAGAGAGGGAGGGGGGGTAAAAAGATGTAACTGTCTTTACAAATACATTGGTAATTAAAAAAAAACTTTGAAAGATTAAATGACGGTTAAATTGAAATAAATATGAAAACGAATGAATAAATAAAACAGCAAACATGTTCATATGATTCCTAACTTGAAATAAATACTGAAATAAGAAAAAACTACAAAAAACTACCGGGAAAGAAGAAAAAAAAGAGGTTATCTTTGACATTTTATATAAATGCAAACAAACTAAACCTCCTTTTTTCATAAGAATCTGACAAAACGGACGCAAAAACGTGGAGGAAAAATGCGACAGAAAATTGGCCAAACATAAAATAAAATCACTTTTGCTTCCGACGACACTTCAGTATCTCACAATTTTCGGTTTTTGAAATCTTTTCGCTTTTTCCCCTGCGTATATTTTCCTCTAAGATTTTTCTTAACTGTTCACGCCATAATCCACGAATGGTTACTGATCTCGTTAACTTGCTTGACTGTAACAATATAATAATTAATCATATAACCTTATATTGACAAGGAATTGCCTTCAAAGCTAATTTCAGGATAATTTAATCTATATCTAATTTTAGATAAACAGAGTGACCTGAACAAGTAAGGAATTACTACTTTTATCAGTTGCAAAACCAATGACGAATAAATTGCCACAATGAAACATTCATTATCAATGTTTTATTGTGAAACAAACAAATGTTTCATTGTGGAACAATCATTATAAATGTTTTATGGTGAAACAATCATCATAAAGATTTTATTATGAAGCAATCATTATAAATGTTTAATTGTGAAACAATCATCATAAATGCTTCATTGTGAAACAAACATTATAAATGTTTCATTGTGAAACAATCTTTATAAATGTCTTGTTGTGGAACAAAAATTATAATGATTGTTAATGAATTCATAATCTCAATATAAAAAAAAAGTTGTTAGCTAAACATATCACAATAACCTACCGACTGTGCTAATTGGTCTTCTGCCACATTACTTAATACTTTTTACAATGAAACATGACCATTACCAAAATAATTAAAAGAAATTCCAGCGGTACAACAGAATAATAGGTGACATTTTTCTTCCCCTAACTAATTTCAAATTCCTTCCCAAATGGAAATAAAAACAATTCGGATCAGATTATTGGACTTCCATTGTTGGCTTGTTTAATCATTTTTTTA
>NC_089743.1:43253976-43263976 GCF_040412425.1 Macrobrachium rosenbergii
TTTCATCGACATATTTCTTTGTTCGTTGACTTCTACTGAATAAAAAATAAGGCATTAAGTCGGTTTTCGTCTTGAAGACTTTTTCGATACTTGATTCTATCATAAAAAGCCCGTTAATTGACTAAACTTCAGTCACTGTTGTTGTCAAATTATTTTTCTTTTGAGTTCGTAAGTTGTTTCTTCACTCAACTACAAAAAAAAAGCAAACAAAAGCTGCGGAGGACAAGGAGGTTGATTACTCGATTTATTGATTATAAGTAAATTCAAAAAAATTCAGTAGGTCGCAGTTACTTAGGAGACAAAAGACTGAGGGAAAATTTCCTTAAATTAAAGAACCGACACCCAATGTAACCGATGAAAATAAGGTCATAGAAATTAAATTATTAATTTGAAAATGTGAACACCTAACAATTGTGAGTCTCCATTAAAACAACAGGAAACAATTCAATGCCACAATTCCATAAGTCAATTAACATGGAAAGGGACATTATAAGAGTAAAGTGCCCATTTGTAAACAGAGAGAGAGAGAGAGAGAGAGAGAGAGAGAGAGAGAGAGAGAGAGAGAGAGAGAGAGAGAGAGAGAGACAGAGACGCATAACATACAGCATAACAATATAGACGCAATTTTGCAGTTAAATGAATCAAATCAAATAAAAAATAAATAAAAAGTACAGAAAAAATTCTCCAGGTATTACTGTAAGCCATTTACAAAGGATGCAGGCACACTACACAACTGGTGATAGATAGCCTAGCTAAATATCTGTCAACGAAACACTCCCTAATTAGCGTCCGAAAAACTGTCAGCGTTATTCTAGGTTAACCTCCCGATAAAATGTCACTTTTTGTCTGTTATCTTATTCACAGTCAAAGTACCAAAAATAAGAATATAAATAATATCAATATAACTAAAAAAAATAAATAATATCAATATAACTAAAAAAATAAATAATATCAGTACAACTCAAGAACATAATATAACCAAAGAATATGAATAATATCAATACTGAAAGTTGGGTTATAATTATTATCTCATCCATTGTCAAATTTCAAAAAATAAGAAAGTGAATATCACTATATCTCAAAGAACATAATAATATCAATGTCTCAAGAATATGAATAATACCAATATAACTCAAGAATATGAATAACATCAATATAACTCTCTAATGAAACGGGGTCACAATAAAAAGCACCAACAATGTAACTCCACACTGTGAGGTATATTATAATATTAATGAGATCGTCAGAAATACTCGTATACCATAAAATGTAAAAACATTTCAACAGTATCTCCCAGTACCTATCAAAACATTCAAAATACATATCACAAAGATTTTCAAACTGTACAACACACTGACCTTACAAATGGAATTCTTAACAAAAGGTGCAACAAGAACAAAAGATTAAGTGTTCAGTTATGGAGTTATGGTCATTTCAAGGACGCGCATATATGCGCACCTAATCAAGTGAAAAGAATTCGGATTAAGCGTTATGAATGCTTGTGTGTTTGCAAGTGCCGTAGCATCATTTTACACTTACTTTAAAAAGGGTTTATTCGTATATTTGGAAAATAGTCGAGGAAAAAATTGAGTATTGGTCAGGGCTACTGAAGGCCCATAGGCTTTTCTGTATTAGGCATTCCAGAGGGAATATGACCTCACCAGACATACCCTTAACCTAACCTAACCTCGGAAGTCGTGCCTTGACTTGGCCGGGAGTGGGGGGGGGGGCAACCCCCTAAGTAAGTCGTGACCCCTCACTCTGCATTCTCCTCAAAAACTGAATGCCAGGAGACTCGTAAAACTATATACAAAAATAAATTAAATGTCGCCATCATTACGGTATTGTATAGTGACAATGAAAAGCTGTATTTCCTGTATATAGGTACTGTATTGTGAATGCCCTTTTCACTATGACAATAAAACACTATGCCGGCATTATAAAGTCGACAACAAACATTATGTTTCGACAATACGTGACTGTAAAACTGGAACAATTCGTGAACATTCCAATATTCGGTGTATGACGCAATTTCGAATTCTCATTTGTGTCAATAGTTACTGCTGAATACAGAATTCATACAATGGCCCCATTTGACAGGGAGTATACAAGTATTTTATCCCTACTACTCTCTTACTAACCCTAAACACCATAAATTAATCTGTATTTTCCCTTTATATTCAATCACATGGATATAGCCGGGATAAAACTGAGCATCTGGTAACCTTGGGTATTTTATCCATTAATTGGTTTACAACTGATCGGATTACACTCCCTTCTCGATTTCAGATCCCGTAATCCTCTTTCAAACACAAACATCACTTACTGCACCTATTTTCAGGTCCGGCAATCTGCCATCAGAGGGGGACAACTGTGATTGGGTAGTTTTTCTTCGGCTTCAGAATCACTAAAATAATGACAGATTTAGCCATAAAAGGAACACTGAATGAAGTTTCAAAATAATGGAAATAGTAACAGATTTAACCACAAAAGGAACACGAAATTGAAGTTGAAGTTCCAGTGTCATGGAAATTGTAACTGATTCAACCTTAACAGGAACGCGAGAATGACGTTTCAGAATCATGGAAATAGTAGCAGATTCTACCATAAAAGAAACACAAAATGAAGTACCAGTCACGGAAATAGTGATAGATTCACCTGTAAAAGGAACACGAAATGAAGTTTCAGAGTCATGGAAACAGTAACAGATTCAACCATACAAGGAACAGGAAATTAAGCTCTTCGCAAGGAATGTTGCGGTATTTTTTTTTTCTTGTTCATGCACATTTGCTGACAACGCAATGTTCGCCAAGCGTTCGATGCACTGCTGAGTGCCTTCTGTGTAAGTGTGTGAAAGGGCTAATGCTGTGGAAACTCACGCAAGAATGTGGCTGTGGCTATTGCGTTTATTCTCTGAAGTCACCAACCCTTGGTGGGAGAAACGGCTGTGAGAATGTAGAAAGTTCATGCGGTATGTCTATGGTACGGCCTTTACTGGTGGAAGTAACGTACATACTGTAGTTTCCAAAGAAAAATATCCTTTACGTTTATTTGAAAAAGAGTATATATGGTAAATAAACGAGTTTATGAATTTAATAGATTACTTGTTACTATAAAATATATGGAAGATCAGGCTGATGAAAGCAATGGTGTGAGTTAAAGTGGCTGGAGGTATAGCTGATTATTATTTGGATGAAGGAAATAATGTACACTTACATTTATGGAGCTTGAGTGGACTTAATCTTTATTTTACTATTACCCATTAAGACTGTAAAATGTATAAAAATTCACCGACAGCATGTTGGGTATTTATGTGCAATTCTACTCTTCTTCACTTTCACTACTTCTTTGCTTCCTATTCTCTCTCCCTCTCTCTGGCGTTTTCCACGTCACAGAACAACAATTTATGTACTACATCTGTCTACGTCAGGAACGGAGACCAAAATACCAGGCAGCTTTATTCAAGAGTTCAAATCTCTATTTTCCGAAAATAACTGAAATCCTTGCAACCTAACGCTTATTTCACACAATCTTCTTTCGGAGATAAAATCGCTTCGTCATACCGAGTGCACAAAACGACCAGGTTTTAGGTCGACGTTCATCTATCAGCTGGGACAGGATTATTTAGAAAGAAAAACAGGAGCAATAATGCAATGATGAAATAATGGCGTTAATATTTCGTTACTCACCAATGCTGTTGCAACATTACCTATAGTTATTCCTCAGAATATAATTATTTCTAAGAATATATTTATTCCTAAGAATATACTTATTCCTAAGATGATAGTTATGTCCAAGAATACAGCTATTTCTAAGAATATAGTCATTCTTAAGATTATAGTTATTCCTACGAAGATAGTCATTCCTAAGAATATAGTTGTTCTAAGAATGTAGTTACTCCTATGAAGATAGTTATCCCTAAGAATACAGTTATTTCTAAGAATATAGTTCCGTAGAAATGAGGTTGCATATCCCATAGCCTCACTGCCACAGGTGTTCCGAGATCATTGAGCCAACGGAGTCTGCCAGTTCTAAGCGGTCACCCGTCCCTGAACTGACCAGACCCAATGTTGCCCAACATCACTGTACAAAAGAATAACGACGTAAAGAACATGATAAGCATAAGTTAAAATCGGCGGGGAATGGACGAAGGAAAATGCCCTTATAAATGAAACACAAGGAAACCTAGAGGAAATTACTAGTGTTTGCAAAGTACAATAGTTCCAGTTATATGAGGAGAAGTATAGAGTTAATTCCCATCTGGAGTGAAGTTAGTTCTATTACTTTCCAAGTCCGGGTTTCTATGTTCATGGTCGTCTTAATTAGGGAATTTTCAAGTTCATAATACCCACTGCATCAACAATTACAAATCCATAAAACTAACTGCCTCTGCATCTATGATTAGGAATGACTGATTTTGTTGCCTGAATTTTACCAGCAATATACGTTCTGTTATATATATATATATATATATATATATATATATATATATATATATATATGTTTACAGTGCAGCCTACATGGGATTAATTGTACCCTATTAATTGTACAGTTCACCATACATAATCTCACATTTTAGGTTTTGATTCCTGGCAAATATTTGCAAAAGGCGATACCTGAAAGCTATGAAAAACTCTGTAATCATCGTTGTATCATCCAAGACTCCAGCTACACAATATGCATGTGTATATACATATGTGTGTACATATATATATATATATATATATATATATATATATATATATATATATATATATATATATATATATATATATATATATATATATATATATATATATATATATATATATATATATATATATATATATATATATATATATATATATATATATATATATATATATATATATATATATATATATATATATATATATATATATATATATATATATTATATAAGATTATATATATTGTAAAAGCGCCGAAATAAGCTAAAAAGCGCCCTCCTTTCTGCTTTTGCTTGGCCGATAGATAGGCCCCTGTCTATTTGAACCTGTGAGAGGTAGTGAAATCTGGTTCGGATTAGTTTCAAGCAGTAAATTCAGGGTTTTAAGGCACGCTCAGGAGATAATCTTAGCCTTTTGGTATAGGAGCTGTGACCTGGTCAGGCCATCGCCAGCCCCCCTACACCCGGTCAGAAGTAATAAAAGGCCATGGCGCCAGAAGTTCGCCCTCACACACAGCTCAGTCGCGAATGTAGGAGGTCACGAGTTCAGACGTCCACCCCGCTTCTTTCCCCCGTCGCCATGTGGACATAGCTGCCCTTTGCTTTGTACTCCAACCACGTGGCCAGTATCCATTGCAGGTGGTGAATTGCAAATCCCAGAGCAAGCGGAAACTCAACTGCAGCCCTTTATCATCACAAGGGCGCCCTTCCTTCCCGCAGCTGACCTACGACCCGAGAGTACGGCCTTCGTGGGGAGACCTTTGTCTACACACACACACGTGGACCCCTTGCAGAAGACGTTGAGAAGGACTGGAACGAAGCCCCGATGTCGACGTCAACCTTACGCTCCTGCTAAGTGGTAAAGTACCCGGAAGGAATTGCTTAATCACGTTATTCTTGCCCTTGTGCATTTATTAAACTTCTGGGCCTGTAACTTGGTATTCCCTGAGCTTCTTGGTTCAATCCCGGCCCACGTGTTCACTGCCTTCCTGCTCTAATTCACTAGTCAAGCCTCGAGGCTGTCCTTGGCGCCCTCAGCGCACCCTCGAGTAAAAGCATTCCCCAAATTCCAGACTTAGAGTGTAACCTGGGTCCTCATATCGTTTCAGAAGGACGATCGTAACAGAATTCTCTTTGGTCCGTGTTCCTGGCATTCCCAAGCTTTTCCTCCCCCACGCCCTCGGTAGGACTTCTCCAGCAGCAATTTAACGTGGTTTAATTCATTTCCCCTTTGATCTTGTCTGTCATGTAAATATACCTATTTTTGTATCCATGTGTTTCACGCACTTCCCTCTGAGAAAGAGCCCTAAGCTACGGTATAACTCCTTTTATTTTTTGTTTTATATGTTCCTGGTTACCTTACAAGGCCATTGTAAAGTACTGAATGTGAAGACTTAAAATTTACCTGCACCAGGAAACATATATATATATATATATATATATATATATATATATATATATATATATATATATATATATATATATATATATGACATAAATGTAATTACATTCAATTACACGCCCTTTCGCCCACCCTTTGAAGCAAACTGTAAAACATTCTGTTCCACTTCTCGTTCTCTCAACACCCCAATTACAATAAAACAGAGAATAAACTGAAAAACATCGAATAAAATGAAGCTCTGCAGAGCTCTCATATACCTGGAATTCCCTGAGGGTACATGAAACGAACAAAACTTATTCTGTAGTTAACGGGTAACATTTTCCCTTCCCAGAAGCAGAACTATATGTTAAGTTAATAAAGTTATATATCAGAATGTCTTCATAATTCACTCATATCATGAACCACCAGATTTAATGATAGTTACAAAGGAAGATCAATTAATAGTAACGAGGATATCTGATAATTAAAAAAGGAAAATCATTATACATTCACGAGAATAGTTGATAATTACAAAGGGAAATCATTACACACTAACCAGGAAAGTATATGTTCGAGAATTAAAAAGATTTCTACACATACCTGGAAAGCTTTAATTTGCTAAGATACATTTCAAAACATTATGTTGTGCGACGGAACATGGATGAGGTGAAAAAGTATTCGGTTAATCAGTGAGGTTAATCAACGACAACCCCATGGGGTAGGTGATCAGCCAAACTTTGCAAACGAAAGGTCCCAGCACAATTTGCAAAGAGTGAGCCTTAAAATGTGCTGGAGATAATGGCGGATTCTCCATTAGAAATGATCATTTTGATTTTCAAAAACTTCATAATGCTTTATTTATCAAGATATGTAGAGAGGCAAGTTGTACCTTATTTTCATTAAGATTAAGGACATTCTCCAGATAGTATAATCTCTTGGCAATAAAGCACAAAAGGAAATAATCCATTGTAAACTTACAAATGAACAAAGGTTCTAAATATGGCATTATCTGCATTCTAAAATACATTAATGAACTGGAAAGACAGCCAGCCTGGACATGGCTGTATCTTAATTAGAATCAAAACCGACCAATACCTATTTCCATAAATATACCAGTCTTGGCTGCTATTTGGTATAGGTAAGGGAGTGTCTTTTCCCTCTCGTTTCTCTCTTATCAACCCAAGAAAAGGAGAGTTGTGGGAGCATGTTTGTGGAATAAGAGGAATGTTAGTGACAGGACTGTGGAGTGGTTGAGGACTGCAGACGATGCACTTTTATTTTATGATTGTATATAGAAACTGCAAAAACTGGTGAAAGATTGAAAGTGCTTTACAGATAGTGCAGCAGATACTAAAATACTTCAGTTAATGATACAAGCATGTAATTTGGTGCATATCTTCTCCATAGGCCACCTTTTGAAAATTACTGGGTGTACACTCAAAATTCCAAAATAGCTGCCGTTTTTCAAGAGGCCGCTAGTCAAAGTTTTAACATGGGTCTCATGTGCCTCTGGTCATGTTTTTATGCACTTGTCTTCGTTATACACATTTTAGGCAGAGTCACCAAGCAAAAGTAAAATGTATTTCTGTTAAAGATTTCATATACCATATATAAAGAACGATGGCATCCAATATGGCAGCCAAAAACCTTAATTAATCGTGTCTTAGGATTCAGTAGGAATGGAAAAATGTCTTCCTGTTCAATATAATAGCTTGCAATCTATATATAATTTAGGTGATGGTTTCATCTTTAGTTTTAGTTTAAAAGAGTGAATGTCAGCGCACAACCAGGTCATACTGGTGACTTCACTGCTGTGCAACTCAGTATAGGGTTCAGTGTCAGCTAATCTTGCTTTACTTACGTTGTATTGTAACTAGCTTTGCTTTAGTGTAGCTTAGTACTGTCCCTCTATGAAACTGAAGCACAAATGAAAGAGGCTAGTGATCACTTTTTCACCATGAGCAGACTCCACATGCCCAGCAGACATTCTTGGAAAGGGTCCAGAAATTATCTCAGGTCATGCAAGACTTGGGAAATTCTTTCCAGGAAGACAGTGCAGATCTGTTTGCAATAGACTGCAAAGAAGTAGCTCATCCTAGCTCAGCTGAGCTTGTTCATACTCACTTAGAGAAAGGAAAGTCCTAGTACAAGGAATCTGTGAAAGGCTTGGCTAATAATCCAACCTCATTCTACGAGCCCATCAGGAAGAACAGGCTTCACCTCTTCTCTCAAAGGGTCTTGTCATTCTAGACAAAAATGAATACTTAAATAAAATGGAGGATATTTTGAATGATCAAACAAAATTCGAAAGAATAGGCGTACCTGACTATTACAATATTTTCAGAGCAGAGGATAAAATTAACAGATTTTTAAGAACACTCAAACAAAATAACGTTGTTCATGATAAAACTTACCAAGACTTATTTTCCACTGGTTCATCATATGGTGTTTTATATGGTCTCCCCAAGATCCACAAAGAGGGAGTCCCTTTACGCTCAATCCTCTCCTCACGGAACGCCACATTATAAATTAGCCAAATTTCTAGTTCCCTTGTTAGAACCCTTAACAAAAAACAATCTTCACTAAGTTTAAAGAGGACATTCTCAGGCAAGACTCAGACTTATATATGGTAAGCTTAGACGTGGAACTCTTATTTACAAATGTTCCGGTGGGGGAGACTATTGATATAATATTAAACAAACCTTTTACTGATGAAGATGCAATTTTTAATAATTTCAGTAGAACATTTTTTAAACAGCTTTAAAACAGCTGGACACGACCTTTGTCTTCAATGGCATTTTGTATAAACAAACTGAAAGGATGGCCATGGGATCACCACTTGGTCCAATTTTTGCTAACATCTTCATGTGCTCCCTGGAGGAGCGCATAATAGAAGAATGCCCCATTACGTTCCGTCCTCTATTTTATCGAAGATACATTGACGACACGTTCTCCCTATTTCGTTATGAACGTCATGCAGAGTCCTTTCTGGAGTTCGTCAACCGGCAACATCCAAACATAAGGTTTACTATGGAGAAGGAGGTAAATAACAAACTTCCCATCCTTGATCTTATTATTTCCAGAGGTGACTCAGGTTTTTACACAGGTGTGTACAGAAAAATTACATTTACTGGTTTGGGAATTAATTTTTATAGTTCGTCTTTCTTTAATTTTAAACTGAACTCTATTTTAACCCTCCTCCATAGGGCTTATACCCACTCGTCAAACTGGATGAGCTTCCACGACGAGATATCCTTTTTAGTGAAATATTTCAGTAATAACTGTTTTCCTTCACGACTTTTTTTCAGATCCTTCAACAAATTGCTAATGCAGAAAATGACTCGAGCAACACCTGAAACAACTGCGCCGAAACTGAAGATGTATGCAAGTTTCCCTTTCGTGCATGATGATACTTTTAGGAGAAAATGCACAGCCGTTATTCAAAAGAGTTTTCCAGCTTTAAACCTGAAAATCATCCCGAAAAATCCCTTAACAATAGGGTCTCTGTTCAGAGTCAAAGACCGGCTCAGTCCTCTGCTTTCGTCCAGCATCGTTTGCAGATATACTTGCCCGGGATGTGATTACGGGATATACGTGGGATGCACGAGGAGGCTGTTGAAGGTCCGCACAGATTCCCACAGGGGCATAAGTCAGAGAACAGGTAGCAGGTTATCTAATCCTGAACAATCAAATATACTTAATCACTCAAAATTACGTAGAACTTATATTGACAGCAAGGATTTTCCATCTTAGGCCAAGTGCAGAACAACAACGACTTAACCATCCTAGAATCCATAATTATCAAAAAGACCGTACCGTCGTTAAATACTGAATTGTCTTCAGTTAGATTATTTATAGCCTAGTACTGGTTTTCCTCACTCTGTTTTTATTTATTTATGTTAGTCTCGCTCTTTCTTTCATATAGGTAGGTT
>NC_089743.1:43273976-43298976 GCF_040412425.1 Macrobrachium rosenbergii
TTATATCAATGACATGTCTACTTCGTTACACGATTGTCTGTTAATATAGCACGTAGACGACGGTCAAATCCTAATCACCGGAACCATAGAAGAATGTTAATTTCAAGCGCGGAAAGTGTCTTAGAGAATGCTAAATATTATTTCCAAGCCAATGGATTAAATGTAAACGAATCTAAAACTCAATATATTTCCCTTGGCTCGAGGCAATACATTTCTCAAATTCCTGATGACACAGTCACCAATTTTAATGGCAATGCTATTGGAAAAAGTGACCATGTAAAAAACCTTGGGTTTACTTCGAACAGTACATGCTTTTTGATGCATATATAAATGAAGTCAGTAGGAAAGTGAATGGAACACTAATTTACCTAAACAGAGTAAAACACAGATGTGAATGAAATAGGTAAAATGGTCGTTCAATCTCTTGCGTTAAGCATATTAAACTGCTGTTTGAAGGTATGGGGCACTACGTCTAAACAACAACAACATTGAATACAAAAACTCCAAAACTTTGCGGCAAAAGTGACTGATGGGAAGGCAAAAAATGCGATCATGTAACCCCAATTTTAGAGAAATTAGAGTGGCTAAATACAGAACAAGGAATACAGTATGACTTATGTAAAAAACCTTGGGTTTACTTCGAACAGTACATGCTTTTTGATGCATATATAAATGAAGTCAGTAGGAAAGTGAATGGAACACTAATTTACCTAAACAGAATAAAAGACAGATTTGAATGAAATAGGTAAAATGGTCGTACAATCTCTTGCGTTAAGCATAGTAAACTGCTGTTTGAAGGTACGGGGCACTACGTCTAAACAACAAAAACTCCAAAACTTTGCGGCGAAAGTGACTGATGGGAAGGCAAAAAATGCGATCATGTAACCCCAATTTTAAAGAAATTAGAGTGGCTAAATACAGAACAAAGAATACAATACGACTTAAGTCTACTAGTTTATAAAATATTAAATAATTTATTACCAGCATGGATTTTTGCTCTGACATCAGTTAGATCTAGAAGTGACAGGACAACAAGAAATAGCAACGACCTTTACATACCAAGGGCAAATACCGAGCTAGGTAAAAGATCGCTCGTCGTACAGGGTCCTTAGGCTTGGAATAAGCCACCAACAGGTATAAAAACAATAGTTAATATCAATTCTTTCAAATCAGCGTTAAAGAAGCACATTTTGCCTGTAGGTTGCTTACTCTTTATACTGTAATATCACTGTATTTCCAAAATTGTAACAATAGGAGTACAACTTTATAAATCAAGACGATGCTTAATTTACACATGTAAATAAAATTATACATGCTACAACACTACAGTGTGTATTACAGGACTAAGTTTCTTTTAGTAAGTAGTAAAAAATGTAACTCTTGCATCGAAATACATTTTATCCATGTAATATACAGAATAGCCAATGTTAATATTGGAAATAAAGCTTATTATTATTATTATTATTATTATTATTATTATTATTATTATTATTATTATTATTATTATTACTCTCTCTCTCTCTTACATATATTTTCATCTCTCTCGCTTTAATTTCTCTCTCTCTCTCTCTCTCTCTCTCTCTCTCTCTCTCTCTCTCTCTCTCTTACATGTATTTTTATCTCTCTCTTTAATTTATACCTCTCTCTCTCTCTCTCTCTCTCTCTCTCTCTCTCTCTCTCTCTCTCTCTCTCTCTCTCGCCACACTCCCCTTTCCTAGAACCTTCCAATAATTGAAGGGGAAAACGTCCTCAAATTACATTACCAACCCAAATTCTAAGGACGAGTAAACTAAAATTCTGAACGTCGTATTTACTTCCGTGAGATGAAGAATTTCTTAAAATTCATTCAGACCACTTGCAGAAACTCTTAGTCTTTATTTTAACACCTTAAATGCGTCCAAGCAGGGAGTGGCACAACATAAACAGGATAGTAACAGGAAAGGGGGAATGAAGTGAGAAGTAACATCTAATATTATATAATGTCTTTATGCATGTATATATATACATATATATATATATATATATATATATATATATATATATATATATATATATATGTATGTATGTATGTATATAAATATCTATATATATATATATATATATATATATATATATATATATATATATATATATATATATATATATATATATATATACGTTCTGGTGCCTGTTGGATGAATATACAGGGTTTCCTTATCATTTAACTGCCGCAAGGGGCCAACAGGTATCAGCCAGAATGTAAAAAATGAATGGGCAAAAGATGACTTACCTTGATATCACCTACTCATAGCTGACGACTGAGAGACGAAGTTATGTAAATATGGAAGAATATATAATATACATATATATATGTATATATATATACATATTTATATATATACGTACATACACGGACACTCACATGTTTGTGTGCGTGTTTAAGACTGAACTCCCCTTTGACCATATGTGTATCAGTACCCTTATTCTATATAAACACCAACACGCACACACAAATACACATGCACACACGTGTATGTATATGTGTGTGTATATATATATATATATATATATATATATATATATATATATATATATATATATATATATATATATATATATATATATATATATATATATATATATATATATATATATATATATATATATATATATATAGAGAGAGAGAGAGAGAGAGAGAGAGAGAATATATATATATATATATATATATATATATATATATATATATATATATATATATATATATATACTGTACATACATACATAGAAATACAGTATTATATTACAAAGAACCAACACATACTCACTTTACATGTGTATTGTAATGTCTCTTATCTAACGAATCTGAACTACTTTTCTTCTACACTAATCCCGTCAGAAAAGAAACAGTTATCGATATGACGGTATCCAGTGACAGTGTTTGTTTACAAATGGCGCCATGTTTAGCACTGGGTCGTATCATAGTACAATATGCTATTTTATCTGAGTTCAATTTGCGACGTGGCATATACTTAACTTCTGTTACATAGGGTTTTGTATTTCCCGGCTGTAACTTGCCTTTGTTTATTTAAAATAATGCCATATCTGACGAAAATATGATCAGCATTGCATGGAAATGTAAATTGAACATGCAAAATTTAGACCAAAGGCAACTGCGAGGAAAGCCTCGTAGTTGCACCATGAAACAATTGTTAGGAGGGGATGGAAGGTAAGGTGACAGAAAGAGAACATGCACGGAGGTACAGTAAAAGGTATGAAAGAGGTTGCAGCTAGGGGCTGATGGGACACTGCAAAGAACCTTAAGCAATGCCTACAGTGCACCGTGTGAGGTGCACTAACGCCACTAACCCCCTGAGGAATGAGTATAACATGACATACTGTTCAAGGAATACGTGAGAGTTCCTGACAAAACTGAGTTATGAGTATGATATCACAGATTACACCTCCCACCTCCCCAACAAAAAATAATGAAAGTGTCAATCATTACTGACAACAACAAGCAGAAAAGTAATTCATTTTCTACTTACAACTCATGCAACACCTACGTTAACCAAGAGACAGGGCATCCGTATAATATAAAAATAACAGCTATGATGACACACAACAACCATAATGAAGTTGATGATCATCATAACTATGATGTACAATGGAAAAAACCAGGCCTACTTATAACCTGAGGTTTAAATAAGCATTAACTGTCTGCCTGAGATTGCTATCTATTTCAGGCAACATCTGTCTGTAAGTTTGAGAAAATTTCTATCTGTCTATTTGGGGCAATATCTGTCTTGTCTGTTTGGAGAAATATCTGTCTGTTTGATGAAATTTCTGTCTGAGAAAATTTGTCTATTTGAGGTAATATCTGTCTGTCTGTTTCATAAAATTTCTATCTATCTATTTCAGGTAATGTCTCTCTGTCTGTTTGAAACACTGTGTCTGTCAGTTTTAAAAAAATGTCTGTTGGGAAAACTTCTGTCTGTTTATTTGAGGCAATATCTGCCTGTACGTTTGAAAAAATATCTGTCTATTTGAGGCAATATCTGCCTGCCTGTCTCTCTGCCACTGATGTGAAATCTCTGCAGAGTATAGTATACTAAAGGTATAAACCTGCTAGACAACTTCCTTTTTCCCATCCTCAATTTCACAACTTTGTAGTCTACAGGAAATAAATAACAGGACAGAGAACAAAAAATACAGCAAAAACTGGTTAATTATGGAATTAGAAACCTACACAATAACAAACCCAGGTGTTTCCTTTTCAGAAACTTCCGCTTACAGTGTTCCATTAAAGTTGTTTTTAGAAACTTCAAATGGCAAATTAAGGCACTGAGATTCTCCTCTGAAAATCAGTATTAAGATGGCCAAGGCAAGTTAATCCTGGCAGGTATTATAATTCATGACCGGATAGCTATTTCTAACCCAATTTTCTCTCTCCTACAATTTTCTTAAAGAGCTTGGAAAAGCACCTTCGTGATAATCCTCACCGAATATTTACCTTGCAGTTTCACTTTTGGAACAGGCTAATTTGCGGCTTCGCTAATTGACTTTCGAGAAGTTGGTTATTAATTAAAAAGGAGAAGAAGAAGAATAAGAATGGGAGGAGGGCTTCTTGGAGATAAGGAGTTTTGCATACTTTTAATATTTTCTTGATAATAAACAGGTTCCTAATTCGCATTAAAAACATAGAATGTACTGAATAGGAAAGAATTTGATAATCAATAGAAAAAATTTTATATAACTGAGTCTTTCAACATCGCTTGACCTTATCAAGGCTATTTATAATACCTTTAAAACCTGTTACAAGCACAGATGGTGAGGCGTGGGGGTGGGGAATGGGAAAGGGGGGGGAGAAGCTTGAGCGTGAAATACTTAAAGCATAAAGAAAACTATAAGTGTGACGGGTCGTTTATGATAGACTTTCTATTTAACGTTAGATTCAAGCTATACTTCATAGTAAAAGATAGTAAAGAGAGAGAGAGAGAGAGAGAGAGAGAGAGAGAGAGAGAGAGAGAGATGAAACTGCCTCTAAATCGGCATTCTTTAGTTATTCAATAAAACAAAGGTATACCTTCAAATAAATATAATATCTATATATATATATATATATATATATATATATATATATATATATATATATATATATATATATATATATATATATATATATATATATGTATACACACACACACACACACACATATATATATATATATGTAATTCTAATAGCCACAATGCCCTCTTAACTTCTCGAGTTCTTCGCGCTTTTTTGGATGTGCTTGTAACTGCGAAGCCGTACATCCAGACGCAAGAAATTGAAGACTGTGATTGCCGGTCGCGGGACACGAACCCGCGTCGCCTTAACCACAAGGAGATCAGTTTGCCGACCTGACCACGAGAAGGATAAAAGTCTATTACCTCTCGTACATACATATACCTGTCGTTTTCAGATATATTCACTAGAGCTGGAATAGACCCATCCTCACCATCGTAGCCAAGTGGGCAATCGTTTTTATTGCTTTTTAGGCTGAAATATATATGTAGAATCTACTGGTCACTTTTACCAGACACATATGCAATTCTAACAGCCACAATGCCCTCTTAACTTTCCGAATATATCTGAAAACGACAGGTATATGTATGTACGAGAGGTAATAGACTTTTATCCATCTCGTGGTCAGGTCGGCAACGTGACCTCCTTGTGGTTAAGGCGACGCGGGTTCGTGTCCCGCGACCGGCAATCACAGTCTTCAATTTCTTGCGTCTGGATGTACGGCTTCGTAGTTACAAGCACATCCAAAAAAGCGCGAGGAATTCGAGAAGTTAAGAGAGCATTGTGGCTATTAGAATAACATATGTGTCTGGTAAAAGTGACCAGTAGATTCTACATGTATATATATGTATATATACATACATATATATAAATATATTACACATATATTATATATATATATATATATATATATATATATATATATATATATATATATATATATATATATATATATATATATATAGAGAGAGAGAGAGAGAGAGAGAGAGAGAGAGAGAGAGAGAGAGAGAGAGAGGAGGCGCAGAAGAAGAAGAAGAAGAAGAAGAAGGCCAACATTACTCTTAGCTCGCACCTAAGGGCTAAAAGCTATGCCCATTCTCAGTTCTCCTGATGAGGCTTATTTCATTAGCGATGCCGCACGAAGAATAAATCCGCAGGATCCGTTTCCGTGAAAAAGGCTTAAGTTTGAAAGCTTGCCCCAAGAATATGAATAAACGGAATTATAATGCTGGTGTATGTTATAATACAAAAATAGAGCAACATTAAAATACTAAGCAGTAGAATCTTTCAGTGATTAACAGACGAATAAACATAAAACTCGCTCTCTCTCTCTCTCTCTCTCTCTCTCTCTCTCTCTCTCTCTCTCTCTCTCTCAAAATCTTTCAGTGATTAACAAATAAGCAAAGAAAAGGAATTCAATATTGTTTATATTAGATCATACAAGGAAGTAAGATCATGGTTTTAAGCACTTACATTCTCTCTCTCTGTCTCTCTCTCTCTCTCTCTCTCCATATCAATATTGTTTATATTAGATCATGCAAGGAAGTAAGATCATGTTTTTAAACGTACTTACATTCTCTCTCTCTCTCTCTCTCTCTCTCTCTCTCTCTCTCTCTCTCTCTCTCTCTCTCTTTCTCTCTCTCTCTCTCTCTCTCTCCATATCAATATTGTTTATATTAAATCATACAAGGAAGTAAGATCATGGTTTTAAACGAACTTACATTCTCTCTCTCTCTCTCTCTCTCTCTCTCTCTCTCCACACACGCACATACACACACAAAATAATAGAGCTGCTTCAGGGCCTTTTGCAGCTGTGGTATCTGAGGTTTAGTCTGTTGTATCCACATAAGTCTTTGTGACCACTAATGATGGGTTGATGGTTTCCATACAGGATGCGTCTGTGGCATCTCCTGAAGTTACCTTTTCAGAGGATCTACAAGATTGTTCTGTTACATCCCTCAAGGCTGTCTCTGCGTCATACCCTGTGGTGGTGGCCTCTGCAGTGTCCCCACAGCTTGGATCTGTGGCATCTCCTGAAAATTCCTGTGGTGTATCCCAAAAGGCCACATCTGTAGAATCTCCTGAAGCTGCTATGCATTGTCTTTGTACTTTAGTTCTGAAGCATCTCCAGGGCTACCTTTCCTCAACATTTCTATGCATATGCAGTGTCTTTATTGATTAGCTCTCTGGCATTCCCTGTGGCTGCCTCTGTGTTTTACCAATAGTTTGGTTTAGTAAGCTCTTGTAAAACTGCTTGTTTTCTCCCGCTTAAGATTGCCACTCTACTATTCTGTCAATGTGAATCTCTCCTCTTTTTTGTTTTATCTGAGACTTGTTTTATTGTATCTCCTACTGTTACCTTTGTAACATTCCCTAAGGCTGTCTCTGTGCTTTCCCAGTAGGCTGATTTAGTAGGCTCTTGTAAAACTGCCTGTTCTGTACCCCACTCTGCCATTGTTCTATTCTGTTCACTAAAGCTTGTTCAGTTGTATCACCTACTGTTACCTTTGCGACACTCCCGAGGGCTGCCTCACTGCCCACTCTCCACTACTGTTAGACAGGAAAATGCACGCTGAAGCTTTACAAGTCTTACCTAGCATCACTCATCTTCCAAACAAGAAGCCCTTATAGCCCCTAACAAATTTGTAACATGCTGAAACTTTCAGGATATGTTCAGAAAAGTGTCAGGAATAGCATACTAAAAGTCCTCAAGACTCCACTTTGTGCCTTTTGAGAAATTCAAGATGGCATCCAAGATGGCTGCCAGCTTGAGATTTTCTCATATTTCAGGCTTAAAACATCATAAAAATGCAAAAAATTAGTCAAAATATATGTTTTTTGGGACAGAGAATTCAATTTCAGTAATATCTTGAAGATTTAATGAATCTTTGTTCAGTTATACATAGCTATGAGCAATTTTCACCATATCTTGGGTACATGTTGAACTCGACACTGTGTCTGCCTTGGAGTGTTCTGAAAAGTGATGAGTTCCAAACCTCCAGAATTGAGACTCTTCCATTCATCAATCTGGAACCAAGCAATCCCAGCACTATCTACACTGCATGGTGCATTGCACAGACACAAAGTGATAAGCACAACCTCAAGATCTGCCCAGTAACATTTGATCAGCATCTGTATCAAAAGGCATCTGAAATTGTTGCTGCCTCCAGAGACTTGGACAAAGTGGTGGTGCGACTTGGTGGCTTCCACCTGCTGATGTCCTACCTAGGCAGCATTGGGCAGATCATAACAGGGAGCGGGTTGGAAGACCTGTGGGAATGAGTGTATGCCAAAGGTTCTTTGGTGCATATGCTCATAGGTAATGCCTTCTCTCGAGCAGTGCATGCCAACATTCTGACCTTTCTAGCCCTCATCTACGTACTGTTCAACAAGTCAGACTGGGTAGAGCCAGACCAACAAGGAACATCTGGTCAGTCTGTACCAGGACACAGTGGACCAAGATGAAGATGCTGCTGAGACAGATGATGATGAAAGTCTGCAAAAGTTTCAACAGTTTCTCACTCACCACCTAGATCAAGCTGCCACACAGAGCAGAACGAGGAAGTTATGGGTGCAGTACATCCACCAGGTGTTGCTCATGCTCAACTTCATCAAAGCTGAGGAAAATGGCAACTGGAAGCTTCATCTTCACTGTGGGCAGGAGATGACCCCACATTTCCATGCAGCAGGTCATCTTCCATATGCCAAGTCTGCCAGACTGCACTCACAGCAGATGAACTCCACTGCTAAAGCCATGCCACCCAAGGAGTACATGTTGTTCTCTGCAAAGGGGTATTTCACCATTCGCCAAGCCAATGAGTTCTGGTCTGGCAACTTCTGCGACCTAACAATCGAGCAGTTCCTGATGAGGATGCTGAAAACCAGTGGAGGGATGTCCCATGGTAGAGGGATAACAGACAGCACCTTAACCAAATGGGTGCATGCACTGCCTCACTGTTCTTCTGTGTAATGCTTTGAAGAAGTTCACTGGTGTGCACACTGCTACCCTGAACAACACAAAGAGCTTCATTCATCCACTCAGGCTACAGACAAGAAAGACTACGATGTCTTCCTCCATTGGCTGAAGGCACATCCACCATTTGCAGGTCACCAGCCTGATTGCCTAGTGTCTATTTCCACTGGTGTTGTAGCTGATATATCTGTCAACTGTGATAATGCCATGCAGATCGGTCAAGCTGCAGCATCTAAACGGGAAACAGTTCACAGAGATTACCCTGCATTGCAGTGACAAAGTCAAACTATGGGAGATAAGAACAGTATCAATGTCAGGGGGCAAAACACTTCCTTTCTTCAATAGGATCACTTGTGTCCTCAAGACAAGTTCTGACATGGAGCACTTCATGTCATATGAGCTGGTTCCTCAACCTCCATCATTGTTTCATGATGGTGCCATGTGGAAACAAACCAAGAGTGCCCTAGGTATTCTCCTCAAGTCATTTGCCCCTGTACAACCCAATATTCCAAACAACTGCCGGTTTGTCATAAATGGAGGCCATCTGTTGCAGTCAGTAGTCTGGCCATAGCCATCAACCTATGGAGGTTGTGCCAGTGCTACACTGACTACATCCTGAGGCACTATGAGGCTGGCACTACTACTGTGTTTGATGGCTACAGAACCGTCTCCACCAAGGCAGCAGAGCAACTATGCAGGGCAAATAAGTCAACATCCAGCAACATCCTACGAGTATTTGACCAGAACATGCAGTACACTACTACTTAGGTATCATTTCTGGCAAATAACCACAAGAAGGAGTGTCTCATAGAAATGCTCAATGGCTTGCTGAATCAAGCAGGCATCCAGGTGAAGCAGGCACGAGCTGATGAAGATGCCTTGATTGTGTCAACTGCTCTGTCTTCGGCAGCGTCTGGCAAACTGGTAGTCGTTGTAGGAACTGACACTGACCTGCTGGTAATGCTGGTGACTCTAGCAACCACAAATATGGACCTGTAAATGTTATGCTGCAAGAACCCAACAACACTCTACAGAGTTCATGACATTCGAGCAAGCATTAGTGACACAAGTAAATATCTGATGGTGTTGCATGCCATAACTGGATGTGATCCCATGTCTGCTGTATGTCTACAAGGGAAGGGCAAGGCATTCAATCTGGTGCATAGCAATAAGGAGTATGACCTACTCAACACATTCATCAATGTGGACAGCACTCATCAGCAAGTACAAGAAGCAGGTGAAAGCTTCCTCCTGAAGCTCTATGGTGCATCCAGTTGTGCATCACTGGATGGGTTCAGCTACACCGCCTACAACAAGCCGATCAGCAGTACGTCAATTTCCTCTACCTTTCAGTTGGCAACTTTGCCTTCAACAAGTGCTGCAGCCAAGCAACGTTCCTACAGAACATATCTCACTATTCAGGAATGGATGGGGAGGCCCTTTAAGCCAACAGCATGGGGATGGAAACTGGAGGACATCCTGACACCATACACTCTGCTCAACATGATCTCTTGTGGCTGAAGAGCAGATGGCTGTGGAGTGTCATGTGGTTGCATGAAGATGGGGGTGCACTGTTCTGCCCTGTGTACAAAGTGAACTGGTCAAACCTGCAACAATGCAGCACCAATGCCATCCTTGCTGGATGCTGGAGGAGAAACTGAAGAATCAACTCCTGTTTCTCCAGAAACTAATGATGAGGAAGATGACTGAGGGCGAGCATGTGCCATGTTGTAAATATGTTTCAGAAGTTTAAACATTTGTATTGGTTTGTTAATAATTGTTTTTTATTAAAGTATTTCATACAATCCATGAATATTCTAATTTTTACTCTTTAGGTTTCTATAGTATTACCACAGATATGGTGAAAATTGCTCATAACTGTGTATATCTGAATAAGGATATCATTAAACCTTTAAGATATTACTGAAATTGAATTCCCTGCCCCAAAAACATATTTTAATTTATCATTTGCATTTTTATGATGTTTTAAGCCTGAAATATGAGAAAATCTCAAGCTGGCGGCCATCTTGGACGCCATCTTGAATTTCTCAAAAGCACCGAGGTGGATTCTTGGGGGCTTTCAGTATGTTTTTCCTGAAAGTTTTCTGAACAATTCCTGAAAGTTTCAGCTTGTTATAAAAATGTTCAGGTTCTAAACCTATTACAGTACCCCTGGACTATTATATTATTCTAATGGTTCAGTGACCTAACGGCAGAAATGGTCAATTATTATTTGGAATTAATTGGTCTTCACTTTCCATTATCATCAAAAGGTGAACTATATGCATCCTGAAGCACTGCAAGTGAATCGTACGCTTTCCATCCTCCATCCCACCACAATCACTAATAATCGTGGAAATTCAATTTAGTTCGCAACCAAAAATTTGGCAGATACTTTCTAATCACATGAATTATTACGCGCAGAACGTCTTTTATCTTACCATATTCAGAAATGATCATTTAATCTACGGTTAAATATATCTCATATCGAACAACCCATTTCTCTTTTTTTTCCAAGTTGAAATATATTCTCATTTAAAACAAGACGGAGATTAAAGATGGACAATATGATGGTACTCTTCTAAAATAAAAATAAAAATATTATAGCCTAGGTTGGCAAGATTAATTAATCTCTTCACATTATATTTACGTTCAAGGAGGCATTTTAATATTTGTAATACAGCCAACTCTCCAATGTTTAGGAATATTCTCAACCATTTAAAACAGTTACTATCGAGTTCGTAACTTTCACGTCTCCGTTGTTATCATTACTATGGAAATTATCCTTTCCTATTCTTATACACCAGGATGTCAGTGGAATTATACTTATTAGAGGAAAAATACACTTTCCTATTTTTCAAGCTGTCTGTAACAAGGACAATAGCCTATACACCGCTGTATTTTTTCGCTCATGTTTACTTTTTCATATATTTTTTTTATTTATTTAATTTTTCCACGTTCCCCAATACTTTTCTTCTATAGTGAACATTCCTTTCCTATGAATGTCTTCTCGAGAAACGTAATGTTTATAGCCCAGGTGTGCTTAAAAACAGGAAAGGATTTTCAGAATTACAAGAGATTGCGAGACCCTGTTTTCATCCAATTATAAATAATTACTTAAAAACATTTTATGGATAATTTTCTTATTTCACTGTTAATCGTTTTTTTACTACATTAAACAGAATCCTGAACATCTGCTCACTCTGTGGTCATTACACCAACGATTAAAAATCGATTATAAAATTACTCTTACCGGTAAACGAACGCTCAAGCATTGCAATAGCGGTAGAACATCTTTGCAAAATTAATTTCTAGGTGAGAGAGAGAGAGAGAGAGAGAGAGAGAGAGAGAGAGAGAGAGAGAGAGAGTACGTACGTTTAAAAGCATGATCTTACTTCTTTATATGATATAAATATTACTAATATTCAGTGCATTCTCAGAAGCCACGAGAGAGAGAGAGAGAGAGAGAGAGAGAGAGAGAGAGAGAGAGAGAGAGAGAGAGAGAGAGAGAGAGAGACTGTAAGTTTAAAACAATTATCTTACTTCCTTATATAATATAAGCAACATTAATATCTAGTGTGTTCTCAGCAGCAGCAGAGAGAGAGAGAGAGAGAAACCGTCCATGAAGACAATATGACGTCATCAAACACCATCCCCCCCCCGCCCCGCTCCTCCGCCACATCTTCGCCGCCCTCGTCGTCGGCTCCTTCAGGAGATTTCCATCAGGAGGCAATTTGAGAAATGGAATGCGCCCTATTTTGATAAACGCTCTTGTCATTCCCGTGATGTGAAAGCAGCGCGCGCGCTCGCGGAGTGGATATTAGAGATATATAGGAAGCAGCGGGATGCGGTGAGCGCCGATTTTTCTCAGAAGTTTAATTTGTCCAAATGTACGGTACATCCAGGGTTCTTTCTTAAACGTAATTCCTGAAGCCCCTTAAATGCGAAGGCTAGACACGTAAATTAAAAGTATATTAGATTTTTTTTTTTCTATGAAAGGAACACACCTACGTCAAGGTTTCCTCGCTCATTTTAAGAATACCATTACTGACTAACTAAAATTCGTGAATAACTAACTTAATACTGATGGGTAAAATCAGCTGATTAAATGCGAAATTTAAATACCTTTACATGCCTTTCTTCCTAGCTTTCTTTCCGCAACTCCTTACAATGTTATCACTCAACCTAGTATTTAAACAAATCCCATTCTTCTATTTTCTTTTTTTTAATTCTTGTAACTTACAAACGCCAACAGTAGAAAAAGATTCCTGTAACTATTATCAATAAACTACTTCTGACAAATGGCGAAATCTACTTAAGTACAAGTCGTACTTTAAGAAGTTAAAGCTATAGCAGGAACATTAAAAGGGGTAAATATGGCTTCCGGAAAGAACTGCTAATTTATAAATCGTTGTTATCGTTAAATTTATGCAGCAAGAATTAATCTTGATTTTTGATAGCCATAACTTTACTAACCTTTCGTTCTTTAAAGGAGCGTAAGGCTCTCAATGAAATGCACTCATTTGGAATGTTTGATAAGAATCGCGCTAAGGACAGAGTTCCACTTCTAACTTAAAATGTATCTTTTGATTACAGAAGGCTTTCGGCATTTCAAAGCACGCGATTTATTACAGGATATTCCGCCAAACGCCAAATACGACTACGGGAGATGAACTAATTATGGAAGCGGACGTCACTTTACAGAGAAAAATTAATAATGCAAATTGTTATGTGTATGTGTTTGTGTGTATATATATATATATATATATATATATATATATATATATATATATATATATATATATATATATATATATATATATATATACATTCATAAGTATAACTGAATCACGAAAATATGGAACGTGGTGATAATCGTATAAATAAAGACAAAATACACGAAGGAAAAGAGAAAGAATGGAGTGCTGCGGTGCCTTTCGACTGTCGTCCTTCACTTAGCAGTCACGAAGGAAAGAGAAACTGCTAAGTAAAGGCCGACAGTCGAAAGGCCTCGCAGTTCCATTGTTTCTCTTTCTTTCGTGATTTTGTCTTTATTTACATTCATATATTCGAAAGGCCTCATTCCATTGTTTCTCTTTCTTTCGTGGATTTTGTCTTTATTTACACATTCATATATATATATATATATATATATATATATATATATATACATATATATATATACGTATACATATACATACATACTGTATATATATACACACATTCATATATATATATACATATATATTATATATAAATATATATATATATATATATATATATATACATATATATAAATATATATATATATATATATATATATATATATATATATATATATATATATATATATATATATATAACAAAGCTAAACGTCATCAAATAAGCATGGAGAGAGAGAGAGAGAGAGAGAGAGAGAGAGAATTACCAGAATTGTAATAATGTCTTTCACGTTTTAAAGACCAGAGGAGTAAGTGTTGGAAGCAAATCTCCTTACTTGAACACCTAATTCTGTAAAGGAAGTGATGTCGGTACCTGAAAGCTTTCTTTCTCTCTTAAAAATACCAAGACCTTTTACCGCCGAATTACTCGGCTAAAAGCGCTCTGCTTCCCTTTATAATTTAGGCTTCAGCCGGTAAATTTCGAAAGTAGCTCCCAATGTTACATCTTTGATGTGGATTAACATATTCTTCTTGGGTTAGTCAACCATCATTTTTTTTAATCCCCTGTTCCTAATCTAATTTTCTTCATTTTTGGGTTAAACACGCCTCGTCTGACGGAAATTAGAATGAAAACTACAAAACCTTGGTTTCTCCTTACTTAATGCATCTTAACTTTTCAACAATAGGCCGTGTACCTGATGGGGAGTTGGGGGGAGACGGTGATAAGAAAGAATAAAACAATCCACTACCACTTTCGTCCCTAAAGTATTGAATCAAGAAAACCCGTATAGAAAACAGAAATAAAAACATTATGCCATTTAATTACGTACACACACACACACACACACACACACACACACACACACACACACACACACACATATATATATATATATATATATATATATATATATATATATATATATATATATATATATATATATATATATATATATATTATATATATATAGAATGCAGTTGAAGGAGGAAGTACATTTCAGGTGATCCTTAAAATACATTTGTTTGCGACATTTCAAAACCCAAGGTTTCATTTTCAAGCTAAAATGACAAAACAACAATAAAATTAACATTGAAAGCGCTAAAACACAAATATAAGATATGATACGTTATAAGACAACAATAAAATTAACACAAATATAAGATATGATACATTATAAATAACGAAATTAAAAACCAGCTATAGAAGAACCAACCATCAAGAGAGAAAGGAAGGACAAGTCAAAAGGAACAAACCAGAAATGAGAAAAGGCAACAGCTCACGTAAGGTAAAGAGTTGTCGAGGAAGGAAGACTGTGTGTTCAATTGAGGAACAAGTAGTTTGCCATTCGATGGCCGTCCCAATATTTCTAAATCTTTGTCTTGTATTTGCTTGCATATATCAGCGCGTTGTCTGATGCTGGAAAATTCAGGATTAGCAAGTAATATACACTCAAATAGATGGAATGGGTATTGGTTCTCCATTAGGCCCATATTTGCGGGCATTTTTCATGTGCTCCCTGGAAGAGCACTTTTTAGACTCCTGTCCTTTCAGTTACCATCCGTTGTTCTACAAAAGGTTGAAAAGGTACGTTGACGATACCTTTGCGCTTTTGAAATCCAAGTATGACGCCGAAAGGTTTCCTGAGTTTATTAACAGGGCACACCCAAATATAAAATTTACTATGGAGTGTGAAGGTGACAATAAACCACCTTTCTTAGATGTTTTAGTGTTACGACAATATGATCGTTTTAATGCTTCAGTTTACAGGAAGAAAACTTTTACAGGATTAAGTTCAAATTTTTATATTCACTTTTTTAAGGTTTTAAATTAAACTCTTTATCTACATTACTTCATCGTGCTTTCTCATTGAAATCTTGCTGGAAGTTTTTTCACGAAGAAATCCACTTTTTACATTAACGTTTTACAAGTAATTAATTTCCCACCACCCTTTTTCACAGGTATGTTTTTAAACTTCTTAATAAGGTTTTTATTCCAAAAGTCTCCTTACCTACTGTGCCTAAACTTCCATTTTATGCAACTGTACCTTTAATTTACGATAAAAACTTTTACGATGTGCTAAGAAAACTTATTTTAAATTATATACCAGCAATCAGATTTAATATTAACCCAACAAATCCCCTAACGCCGGTTGTTTAAATTCAATGATAGACTTGACCCTTTGATGACCTCATGTGTTGTGTACAAGTTCAACTGGCCTAGATGTAATCTAGGGACCTACGTGGGATCCACACAGAGGTCATCAGAAAACCACAAAGACGTTAGCTACCGTACTAGTAGCAAATTTGCTAATAAATGCAAGCATAATATCCAATACAAAAATTTTGAAATATTTGGACGGGCACCGAATGGCAAACTACTGACAATGCAGGAATCTTTGCTTATTAAAAAACTTGTTCCTCAATTGAACAGGCAGTCTTCCTTCCTCGACAACTCTTTACCTTAATTGAGCTGTTGCCTTTTGTAGTTCTGGTTTGTTCCTTTTAACTTTCCGTCCTTCCTTGCTCTCTTGATGGTTGGTTTTAATTTCTTTATTTATAATGTATTATATATCATATTTGTATCTTAGCGCTTTTAATATTAACTTTATTGTTGTTTTTGTCATTTTAGCTTGAAAAGGAAACCTTGGGTTTTGAAACGTCACAAATAAATGTATTTTAAGGACCACCTGAGATGTACTTCCTCCTTCAACCGCCTTCTATTATGTTCAAGTTACTAGCAACTGCTATATCTTAGAACAATATACATATAAAATATATACAGTATATATATATGTGTGTGTGTGTGTTATGACCCTACACAAGGTCAATTAGGGTCATAATCTCTTACGGCATCTGTTTTAAGAACAGCATCATATCATCTTAAGATTCTCTGGTAGCGATGGCCCAGCGTTGGGTCAGCACATTCCTTCTCTCTCGTCGACTCCTCTCCCTGTATCTAACCTCAGACAAAGGCCTACTGGAATAAAACGCCGAGATACAAAACCAGACTTTATTTGCAAATTTAACGAAAGTATTTCAGCAAAAACTACGGTCATGAAACGGAGTAACTCACACCCCCTAAAAGTGGAAATCACAACTAGAGGAAATTCAGATTCACAATCAATCGAATTAATAATTCTAGACCAACCATTACTAGTGACCAACACTCTGGTCACCAAACCAAGTAAAAAGGTCATAATTATTCTAGACCAAAACAAATGTCATAGAGTATGTTAAAAGAACACCACTTCCAAAATATTCGTCCTCAAGTAACGATCCCAGAATTCCTGTTAATAAAAACATATCATATATTAAAACCTGAAATGGTGTATGAAAAAGACATTTAAAACAGAAAAATGCATAATGGAGAACAGAACGGGAAAATGCATAATGGAGAAACAGAGGAGTTTCACTTCGACACAAAAATGGTTATTCCATATAATGTCTGAAAAGATGTAAGTGTTAAGGAGTTATCTTACTCACTTCTATGGCTTCATGTAACTGTTTTCTCACAGTGGCTGTTCTTATCCACTAACACTGCACAAAGAGCAAATCACCCAACCACAAACCGAAGTGAAAAGCCATAGTACGTTCCTCTCATAATATACCATTAGAGAGTGCACACATACACTCACTCACTTAATAACCCCCTCCCCGGAAGCATGACGACACCGGTTCAATGTTCGAAGGAACACAGCGCTTCCATCAATCTGCCACATTGCCTCCATGCATTTTGGCCATGATGAGAAAGCACAAATGAATGCGTCAGATACCCACTGTATCTAACTGTGGAAACCTCCAACGTCAACATAAATGCACTTGCACCTGATATGCCTTTCACAGAACAGCACATAGTTTGTTGAAAGACTTTATATATATATATATATATATATATATATATATATATATATATATATATATATATATATATATATATATATATATATATATATATATATATATATATATATATATACAGTATATATATATATATATATATATATATATATATATATATATATATATATATATATATATATATATATATATATATATATATATATATATATATATATATATATATATATATATATATTTGTTATATATATATATATATATATATATATATATATATATATATATATATATACAGTATATATATGTATATAATATATATATATATATATATATATATACATATATATATGTATGTGTGTGTGTGGGTGAGAAAAGCTCATAGGTTACAGATACTTTATGAATTACAATACACAGTAGATGTCTGATTAAAAAGTGTGGCTAAAGGCATTGGGAAGAACCTTGAGAGGATGTTTAGCTGCTGCCTGGTGTGCATCCTGATTAGTAAAACTGTATACATGTTAAATACATAAGATATTCTTGGGACGTGAGAACATCCCTGCCTCGCGACAAGATGTTGTGAGTTCATTCGCCAGAAATTCCAGGTACTGGTTAATTTGTATGTGTGTAACTTTTGGGCAGAGTCCCAGGGTGTGAAGGGATTAGTTATCAAACAAATTATCATTCGAAGATCAACACCGAATACTATTAGAAAGTCTTTGGTGAAGACTCTGTGGTTCAAGACCTGACAATTAAGAATTATGAACATTGCTGTTTGAAGGTAGGAAACATTTGAGATTTCCCAAACTGTGGATTGTTCTCTTCATTTAACATATATCTCACTTGAATTTGACCATTTTAACAGTGTGTGTACTTTAAGGATAACATGGGAGGAATTCCTATATCTTTATTTTTACGCATTTGTTTAATAAGGGTTTTACTTGACTTTTTCAGATGTTTCGCTGAGGAAGAAGTTAAAATGTACTCATTGGGAATATACGGGACTTTGACTTATTTTGACCTATTGTGGGAAAAGTATTTGGGGAGAATAATTAGATGAATATGATGGACTGTAATATGTTTGATCATTTGGTGAACATTAGTATTCCATTTTATTTCATCTCTTGTTTCTTGAGTCCAGTTATGTTAGACTTTTGTCAAATAAATTATTTTGGGTAATGCTTCTTTCGCTGCAGACCTGAGAGAGAGAGAGAGAGAGAGAGAGAGAGAGAGAGAGAGAGAGAGAGAGAATGAGTGTGTATGTACAGATGTGCGTTGCCAGTAGCCTTTTTGATGCGGTTACTATCAAGCTACCAATAGATGGGACTTCTCGACTTTTTAGAAACGGTAAGCAATGAGATCTACTCTCGACTGTGTAACATATATATGTATGCATGTATACCACCGGTAATCTTAGACACGAAGATATGATATTTAGTTGTATTCCACATAGGAAAATGAAAGGTGTTTTTGTAAGAATATGCCCAACAGTTTCGTCCTCCAATGGACCTCTTCTTGGAGCATTTATTAAGGAAAGAGGAAAAAAATCTTACACAATGAAATACCGGTAACAGAAACTAGTAGTTTGAACTAAAAACATTCATCAGTAAAATACAATAAAATAAGAACAATAGTTGAACAAGTGAAAAATACCAAAATATCAAAAAGGGTAATATGTCCATTTGAAACAGCATAACACGACTAAGGGATTCAGAGCCGGTGAAACACCTTTTTATCAAAGCATCGGATAAAGGTGAAAGTTGGCATGCGTATTGCGTATTATAATCTTATAACAATACCTAATTTTTGCAATTATTATTTAGTACCTAAGTTCGATAGTTTTGATATTTATAGAGTAAAATGAAGTCGCCGATGCCGGAACCTAGAAAATCACAGACAAGGATCCTAAAACCATTCGTGACGTACACAATATGACGCCATAAAGCTCCACCCATCCACAGGTAGGCAGGCAGTAAGAATGGATATGCTTCAACAATCTAGCGATAATGGCCAACAGGATATGGAACTGTCCTCGTGGTTGCAAGACTGCATTTGTGCTACGGCTTGCCACTTTGTATGCAAGCAAGAAGACTTGTGGCAAGATTTACAATATATAGCGTGAATAGGTAATTATTTCTATGGTGGGTAAAAGTTACCTGGCAACACCGATCTTTTGCTATAGCAAACAGAAGGCTGCAGTGTCGAAACCTGAGGTAAGACAAAACTTATTGTCGTTTTGTATTCTCTAACAGATGAGCTATAGACTGGTTCATTATATGGATAAATTACAAACATTTAATTATTTGTAAAGTAGAAATAATACGAATATCAAGAAATTGGAAGAATTCCAAGCTAACAACTTAGTTCCAACAACTGCTGTGGAAGTTGCCATGAAACCTCCACGAAATAATAATAATAATAATAATAATAATAATAATAATAATAATAATAATAATAATAATAATAAAATTATTGGCAATGATAATGCAATCAAGGGAACGATGACAAATCCTGCTTGCCATCATTGATATCGCTGAAGCCTAGGATGAAATGTCATCGGCAAGTGGGCAGAGCCACAGTGAAGAGACGTTTTCCCCATATGTAAACTCTCTTCACTGTGGGTGGAGCCTCATGACGTCATAGGTTAAGGTCACTACTGTGTTCATAACAATTACCTGCAATTTTGATGGCTCTGGCATAGGAAACACACTTTTACTCCGATAAGTACCAGAACTATTGAATTTAGGTACTAAATAATACTTGCAAAAAATTAGGTAGGGTTACATAATATACACTTGCCAACTGTCACCTTTAGCCGATGCTTTGATAAAAAGGTGTTCCCGAAAAACCGTGTTTCATCGGCTCTGGATCCTTCAGTAAGTACATATTAACAAACGTATATTATATGATAGTTCATGGATAACATTATCCACTTTGGACTGACATCTCATGACATGTAAAATAAAAGGATCTAATTTATACAAACCAGGCGATAAATTAAAATTTTTTCCTTTGTTGTGAACAATGCAAGCTGCCTCTATCAAATTTCTTTCAATAAAACCTGTGATCTTAAATAAAATCTTGGACCCAAGCCAGTCAATTGGTAAGTTACACATACTACTGTGAATACATAAAGCATTTTAATTTTAATTTATCGCCTGGTTTGTATAAATTAGATCCTTCTATTTTACATGTCATGAGATGCCAGTACAAACTGGATAATGTTATCCATTAACTACCATATCATATACGTTTGTTAATATGTAGTTAGGGTTATGCTGTTTCAAATGGACATATTACCTCTTTTGATATGTTGGTATTTTTCATTTGTTCAACAACTGTTCTTATTTTATTGTATTATTTTACTGATGTACGTTTTTAGTTCAAACTGCTAGTTTCTGGTAACGGTATTTCATATGTTTAAGATTTTAGGCCCTTCTTGGCTACATATATTGTAAAAAAATTTTCCCTTTCCTTAATAAACGCTCCAAGAAGAGGTCCATTGGAGGACAAAACTGTTGGGCATATTCTCACAAAAACGCCTTTCATTTTCCTATGTGGAATACAACTATGTATGTATGTACGTATGTGTATATATGTGTGTAATATATATATATATATATATATATATATATATATATATATATATATATATATATATATATATATATATATATATATATATATATGAAGACAAAGATGGCACAACCCCTGGATGAAAAACACGTGATATTTCAATGCCTTTATAATCGATAAAATGTTTGCTATTCTCGCTCCCAAAGGAATATAACAAAAGATGGTCCGATCCAGATCTCTGCTAAGGATAAAACAACCATTCCTTATCGAACAATAGTACAGAATATACTGTAGCAACAGTATTTATCACCCGCACAGTGCACTGCCTTAGTGTGAGGCATCGGGAGCTAAAACAGTAAATCGCACCTAGAGCAATGTCGCTTGGAAGGTTCATACAAAGTTTTCTCATCTGTCTCCTGAAGTCAAGTTGCTTCAACTAAAACTAGTTTTGGAAGTTTCTCTCTCTCTCTCTCTCTCTCTCTCTCTCTCTCTCTCTCTCTCTCTCTCTCTCTCCATATATATATATATATATATATATATATATATATATATATATATATATATATATATATATATATATAGTTATATATATATATATATATATATATATATATATATATATATAAATAAATATATATATATATATATATATTTATATATGTATATTTATATATGTATGTATGTAAGTATGTATGTATGTATGTATGTAAAGTATGTATATGTATATATATATACATATACATATATATATGTACACATATGTTTATATAAATATATATATATATATACATATATATACATAAACTTTATATAAACTAGCAGTATCCCTGCTATTACCCTTGCAACATCAATAATACAGTCAGAAACAAGTTTTCTAAGTTCTAAAGTGAAACCAGCATTTTACAAAAGGCCCCTCAACATAACGTGGATGCCGACGATCATCAAAGCGAATAGCACGCACTATTTTTTTTTTTTTTTTTTATCTGCCTATTAATCCTCGTGGACGATATCACTGTAACCTATGGTGCGCGCTGAAGAGTAAGATCAACCAACCACTATGAACTTCAAAGATATCATTTGCAGATATTTACCGTCAGCACAAAAAAACAAACATAATAAGAACCTATGCCCCCTGTGGAGTTGGTATTGAATAGAATAGAATTGAGGCCAAAGGCCAAGCGCTAGGACCTATTAGGTCATTCACCGCTGAAAGGGAAATTGAGAATAAAAAGGTTTGAAAGGTGTAACAGGAGGCGGAGTTGTCCTACCGAAAAACTGTTAGGAGAGGATGGAAAGCAAGATGGAAGAAGGAATATGAACTGAGATACAGCAAAAGGAATGACAGGGGTTGCAGTTAGGGGCCGAAGGGACGCTGCAAAGCTGTGGAGTTGGTATTTCGCGAAGTGCTAATCTAATTAATAATACAATCAAAATGATTCGTCTGAACCAGACTGAGGAGGCCAAACAACGTTCACTCAAATCAGCATCCGGTAAATTTGAATCTGAGAACTATTACCAGTAAAGTCCAGTAGGTTTTCTTTAATATAGGCTCCCCATTTTCAAAGGTTACTTTATGGGCTTCAAAAAAAAAAAAACTTTCTTTTCACAGAAAAAGAGGAAGTAACTTCGCTGATTATACCGATCACGAAAAAAACTTATCACAATTTTTTTTATTTAGTAGATTGGTCAAAGATTAAATGTCATTGGAAGCTAAGGGGCTTTAAATTTCTTGGGGTTTTCAGATATGAGGCAACTGACTTCTCTTTTGTGGATTCATTCTCCGAGAAAGAGAGAGAGAGAGAGAGAGAGAGAGAGAGAGAGAGAGAGAGAGAGAGAGATGGTCGCTCTAAGGGCTCATAACCGATTTTTGCTGCCTAATAAAATATCAGCATTTCATTAATAAACAATTATAACATTTCAATCTCATCTTACACTGAATAACACCATTATTCTCGTAAGAAGTTATGCGATGACACCAAGGGATCATCATTATCATCAGAATATACCGTATTAATAAGAGTGATAAGGAAATTGGATCTTTTAAATCACTGAAAATTGCACGGACATCCCCTATTTGCTCTGCATAAAATCATAAAGCCAAAAACGTCAAATCATAAGCCTAGAAGATAACTGTCTTAGAATAAAGATTAAACCAATAGTCATTAACGACAAGGACACCTGTCATCTCGTCATCTCATTAAATGTTCATTATCCTAAAAGTGAAATACTGGGCCAATGTACAAAAACTGTAAAAATGCAACTACCAGTACCCATTTTAGAAAGGTGACTACCACTGGTGAAGAGGACGCAATTCTCAAATTATTGTCTGTCTCTACCTAAAAAAAAATGACCTCAATACAGATCTGCTCTATTTTCTATACAGTTGACTAACATTTAGGGGTACGACAATAAGCATCCTACTCTGTAGCAACACATACTCTACCCTCTTAAATGCCTTTCTTGATCTTCTCTGGATAAAGCACTACAAAACTTGACTCGCATTTTAGCTTGAATGTTATGTTATGCTTACTGTAACGTCAAAGCTTCTGTAACTGAATTCCAGAACCTTGATCCTTCCGTCTTTGGTAACATCTGTCTGAATCGCATTCAACTAGTTTATATATTTATATATATATATATATATATATATATATATATATATATATATATATATATATATATATATATATATATATATGCATATATATATATACATATACATATAAAAAAATATTTATACAAATATATGCATATATATATATACAATATATACATAAATAGATATACACATAGATATACTGTATATCACATTCAAATATCTTTAACTAGACCACACAATAAGAAAAGAATTAACCTTCCTTTAAAAAATTATCTTTTCCCCTCTCATTACCTTTTAATAATTTCCTCACAGTGCACGAGAAGGTATGCATCAAAAGAAAACGTTTCTTCACACTCATTAAGCAATCTGGAGTGTGCCTGGAGTTATGGCCGGCGTTTCCTTTATGCGTCTCTTGGCCAAAAACAAAAATGTTTCCACCAACTGGTATTGCATTCTGGATGCTTCACCTCCAATGAATTTCAAGATCACAATGAAGTGTATGTATGTATGTATGTATGTATGTATATATGTATGTATGTGAATGTATAAGCATATGTATGTGTATATGCATGTGTATATGTATATATATGTATATATGTATGTCAAATACATATATACACATACATATATATATATGTATGTATATATACACATACAGCATATATTTACATACATATAATATATATATATATATATATATATATATATATATATATATATATATATAATATATATGTGTGTGTGTAAATAAAGGCAAAGTGAAGGAAAGATAAATGACTGAGTGGTGCTAG
>NC_089743.1:43303976-43328976 GCF_040412425.1 Macrobrachium rosenbergii
GTCGCTTCTCCCGAGATCGCTTAGCCTAAGCATATTGCAGAACCACTAATTTTCCTCGGAAATCATCGTCTGAAATTCGTGCATGAATTTCCGTGTTTGGGCCACATTATCACGGACGACCTAAAAGATACAGCAGGCATAGAACAAAGGCGTCGTAAACTATGTGCAACTGACAACATGACTGCAAGGAGGTTTGCCTTCTAAGTCACCGAGAAACGAAACTGCTGCTCTTCCGTCCGTACTGCTACAGTATATATGGGTGTTCCCTTTGGACGAACTATAACCGAGAGACCATGAGACGTATCACTGTTGTTCTCAATAATATTCTGAGACGCCTCACAAACACTCCTCGCTATCACACTCCGCCACGCAGAAGTTCATAGAAAACCGCCTGGATAATTTGAAAATCATTGTGAGACGAACAATGTCCAGCCTGATCACCCGACTGAGAAACAGCAGCAATTCGCTCATACATAGCATCCTAAGCAGTAAAGCAAGATGATCTAAATTGTGGGAAAGATGGGATAATGAGGCGTCTGTTCCTTAAATGATTTACTCTCTATTTTTGCAATTATGAAGTGTCACCTCCAGAATCTGGCATCATCATTATTATTATTATTATTATTATTATTATTATTATTATTATTATTATTATTATTATTATTATATTTCTACGTTTCTTTTTATTATTGGTATTTTTACTTTTTTTATTATTACTGTGACTAATATCATTGTAGAGTTTTGTAATTTTCAGTATTCGTATTTAGGCTTCTGGACCTGACTTCTGTAACCACCTAAGGTCCCCAGCTGGAAATTAATCGTCTGCAATCTGTATTTTTTATTATCATTTTTGATATATTTTTTGTGTTACTCTCCATATAATTACTGTCATTACCATTATTATGAATTCTGTTTTTCCCCACTTCTTCAGCAACTGTGTGGATACTGCCGTTAATTATTGTTATCATGTTACCGTATGTATCTAGATTGTGTATTGCATTTGTACAGTATATTCCATGTACTGTATATGGCCCTGAGCCGAAATAAAGATTATTATAATAAAGTTTATGTCGTCAAGACGAAAGTATTCCCTCCAATTTGTATATCATCGTCTTGAGTAACTCGAACGAGAGAGAGAGAGAGAGAGAGAGAGAGAGAGAGAGAGAGAGAGACATATTCTAACTCGGAAAAAGAAAATATGAAAATAAACTGTACTGTATAACAGAGAGAGAGAGAGAGAGAGAGAGAGAGAGAGAGAGAGAGAGAGAGAGAGAGAGAGAGAGAGAGATAAAATGCTGAAGAAAATGCTGAAGAGAGAGAGAGAGAGAGAGAGAGAGAGAGCCCTATAAAATGCTGAACAGAAAGAGAAAAAGGACGCCCGGTGTCAAAAATCTAATTATCCACATCACCGTTGTAATCGGAGGAGCACAACCTGGATGACTCAGGTAGTTAGGTCTGAATTCTCACGTTACGGTGCTCTAATTGAATTCCCTGACTTTCGTAAAGTACGGATCGGAAACGGGAGAGATGTAGATCTAGAATCAATAGCCGATAGTAGCCTGTGGTTGTACAATCAATACCCGCTAGTAACCTGTAGATGTACAATCTACAGCCGCTAGTAGCTAGTACGTGTAGAATCAATAGCCACCAGTAACTTGTACGTGTACAATCAATAGCTGCTAGTAACTGCCCGTACGTGTAGAATCAATAGCCGCTGGCAAGTCACTGGTAGCTTGTACATGTAGAATCAATAGCTGCTAGTAACTGATTGTACGTGTAGAATCAATAGCTGCTGGCAAGTCACTGGTAGCTTGTACATGTAGAATCAATAGCTGCTAGTAGCTTGTACATGTAGAATCAATAGCTGCTAGTAGCTTCTACATGTTGAATCAATAGCCGCTGGTAGCCTGTATGTGTAGAATCAATAGCTGCTAGTAGCCTGTACATGTAGAATCAATAGCCACTAGTAGCTTGTACGTGTAAAATCAATAGCTGCTAGTAGCCTGTAGGTGTAAAATCAATAGCCATAAGTAGCCTGTAGATGTAGAATCAATAGCCATAAGTAGCCTGTAGATGTACACTCAATAGCCGCTAGTAGCCTGTATGTGTAGAAGCAATAGCCGCTAGTAGCCTGTATGTGTAGAATCAACAGCCACTAGTAGTTTGTACATGTAGAATCAATAGCCACTAGTATCTTTGTATGTGTAGAATCAATAGCTGCTAGTGGCGTCTAAGTGTAGAATCAATAGCCACTAGTAGCTTTAACATGTAGAATCAATAGCCGCAAATAGTCTGTAGACATACAATCAATAGCCACTAGTAGCCTGTACGTGTAGAATCAATAGCCACCAGTAGCTTGTATGTGTACAATCAATAGCTGCTAGTAGCTTGTACATGTAGAATCAATAGCCGCTAGTAGCCTGTATGTGTAGAATCAATGGCTGCTAGTAGCCTGAGGTGTAGAATCAATGGCTGCTAGTAGCCTGAGGTGTAGAATCAATAGCCACTAGTAGCCTGTAGGTGTAGAATCAATAGCCACTAGTAGTCTGTATGTGCAGAATCAATAGCTGCTAGTAGCCTGTAATTGTATAATCAATAGCCACTAGTGGCCTGTAGGTGCAGAATCAATAGCTGCTAGTAGTCTGTATGTGTAGAATCAATAGCCGCTAGTAGCCTGCACATGTAGAATCAATAGCCACTAGTAGCCTTTAAGTGTAGAATCACTAGCCACTAGTAGCCTGTAGGTGTAGAATCAATAGCCGCTTGTAGTCTGTACGCGTAGAGTCAATAGCTGCTAGTAGCCAGTACATGTAGAATCAAAAACCGCTAGTAGCCTGTACGTGTAGAGTCAATAGCCGCTAGTAGCTAGTGTGCGATGATTGGCTTTGCTTAGTGTGTAAAAGGAAAAATTTCACGTGCAATGTTTCAGTAATGGAGTATTTGGTAAGATTTTGATAAGATCAAATTCGGCCGCTTTGATTAGGAAACGAGGCGAAATCATCTGTCAAAGAGAGAGAGAGAGAGAGAGAGAGAGAGAGAGAGAGAGAGAGAGAGAGAGAGAGAGAGAGAGCACTTGACAATATCTTAACTCGGAAAACAAGTAAAAATGTAAAGTAGGATAAACTGTAAATTGTAAGAGAGAGAGAGAGAGAGAGAGAGAGAGAGAGAGAGACACTTGCGGATTAGAAAAATCATCAAAGAACCATTCTTGAATTTTTCCCTGGAATTCAAGAAAACTTCAAACCTTTCCATGCTACCAATTAGGTCATACCTTCATAACAGAACATTAAACAAAGTACTCACATTATTGCAGATCAGATGAGAACTCTGTACTAGAAGAAGTATGAACGCCAAATATATCACTTCAAATCATTAGCATCATTTTATATTGATTTTTCTATATTCAGTATGAGGTCCTAAGTATACTTCCTTTTGTTATGAACATAGCAGTTTCTTTAATTATTATACTCGTATTTTATTCTTTTACGTTTTTTACAACCTTAATCTAACTTACTGACCCGAAACAAGGTATTATAGGGACCAATCTTACAACAAGTTATAATCTGTTTGGGATACTTTTCAAAATTAAGAAGGTTTTCGTTCGCTATCACATCAAGATAAATTACATTATTACCAGACAAGTTTTTAGATTGACAATAAATAGCAACAACAAAATTAATTAGTATTTCGTTGTTCAAGGTATTTTTCGAGGTTATCCTGTCGAACACTTTGGTAAAATACAGAGCATTTATCACTTAATTCACCAATTAAAATTAGTCTACATCTTTCTTCAAAAAATATGTTATACATACATACACAAACACACACTCACACACACACACACACACACACACACACATATATATATATATATATATATATATATATATATATATATATATATATATATATATATATATATATATATATATATAATATATATATATGTATATATATATATACGTATACATTTATAATAGACATACATATATATATATATATATATATATATATATATATATATATATATAACACAAGTGAAACTGCACGCGCTTGCAAGCACTGAGAACTCGCGTATATCTACACAGGCGGAATAACAAAGCGGAGAGACGTCTGTCAAGCACGCCCCACTTCCTGCCTTTGCTTTTGAGGGCAATATACTGACAGCACGACACGTGTCAACATGGAGACGAGACGAGACATTTTAGTCATAGTCTTCAGGAAGGTCACCGAAAAACGAGAATATAAAGTAAATATAATATTGCTTTTGTTTTCCACCTTGTATGAAAACTGATTTTCTCTGGGGGGATGGGTTCGTGATTTGTGTGAGTTAATTTATTTATTTCGCATATCGTCATCATTATCATAGTTATTATAATTACTATTAGTAGTCATATCTGCGTACATTTAATTGGGGCAAAGCATGAAGGCTTTGAACTTGATAAAGGAACTTCCACTAGTTAACTTCTACGGCGCAAAGTGCGATATTCGAAAATGAGAGAAACATAGCAACAATGAGAAGATAGACTAAGATGCAGATAAATACAATAAACCAATAGAAAGGGAAACATACAGAAAATACAAGCACACAAGCACGCATGCACGCACACACACAATACATATATATACATAAACATACATACATACATACATACATACATACATACATACATGAGAGGGTAAGCAAGCATTATTTGCGTAAACCGTTTGTATGAATATATCCTCTTTCAGTCTGTAATCGTCCCTGACCTCTGCATTATCATACAGGCTCAATTGTTTCAAGGCTCTGGAAAACATGTTTCGCAGCACCTAGAGCAAATAATGTACCCGAGAGGGCCCTGTTTTTCTTTACAGATTACAGACAGTAAATCAAAATTTGTTGCTTAAAAATTCGCTTATCTTGACAGTCAAATTTCAAAAGTACCCTAAACCACATATACTACAGTATTCTCTGTAGGAGGGTAGTGCTATCAGTGCACCTCATGCGATGCACTGATGTTCTTTATAGCGTCCCTTAAGCCCCTAGCTGCAGCCCATTTCATTCCTTTTATTGTACCTCTGTTCATATTCTCTTTCTTCCATCTTTCTTGCCACCCTCTTCTAGCAGTTGTTTCATAGTGGAACTGCGAGGTTTTCCTCCTGTTACACTTTTAAAACTTGTTTAGTCTTAATTCCCTTTTCAGCGCTGAAGGACTTTACAGGTCCAAGCGATTGGCTTTTGGCCTAAATTTCATATATTTCATTCTATTCCATAAAGCTTCAACACATATAAACGGCAACTCTACTGTAATATCAGAAAGGTGAAATCTATTACAATATCCTAAAATATATATTGTAAAATTAAGATTCTGTACAGTGGTTTTAAGGCACTAACTATGATTTTTTTTTAACTTACCTTGTCATGCCTGCTTATTAACAACTGAGGTGTTACTCCGCACTGTACTTATTCAGGAATTATGCTAGCAAAATAAAAATAAACTTTTGTGCTCATTTGTCTTGCTATTTGCTTTCCATATTATGGATCCAGTTTGACATCCTAAATATGTCGAAAAATATATTGCATGTTACTGTGTCGTAATAATTCTTAAGCCTTGTGTTCATTGTTGCTGTGAATAAACAGATGTACAGGTGCTGAATGTGTTTTGCTTTATCCTGTTTTTACACTCTCTCTCTCTCTCTCTCTCTCTCTCTCTCTCTCTCTCTCTCTCTCTCTCTCTCTCTCTCTCTCTCTCTCTCTCTCTATATATATATATATATATATATATATATATATATATATATATATAAACACTCTCACACACACACACACACATATATAATATATAAATATATGTATATGTATAAAAAATATATATATATAATATATAGGCTATATACTGTATATATGATATATATATAAATTATATATATATATATATATGTGTGTGTATATATATAAATTTATATATATATATATATATATATATACACACACACACACACACACACATATATATATATATATATATATATATATATATATATATATATATATATATATATTCATATAAGCTGCAACAATTCGGTCAAAAAACAAGTGAAGGAGCTAAAAACATAAGCAATATGAGATTGCCAAAAAAAAACATGCCTTGGAGATACGGAAAGCAAAAAACAAACAAATCACCAAAGTCTAGCAATAGGTGTTACAGACAGTAAACACAGAAAATAAACTCATGACTACAGGCTGCAATGAGAAATTCGAAATGAATAACAGAGAGCATTACTGAATAAAACATATATGAAATTTAGGCTATGGAATGGAACTTAAAGCTTAGGCCAAAGGCCAAGCTCTGGGACCTATAAAGTCATTCAGAGCTGGAATGGAAACTGTGAGTAGAAAGGTTTTAAAGGCGTAACAGGATGAAAACCTGGCAGTTGCACTATGAAATAATTGTTAGAAGACGGTGGTAAGTAATATGGAAGCGAGAGAAAATGAACAGAGGTACAGTCAAAGGAACGAAAGGTGTTGAAGCTAGAGGGCAGAAGGGATGTTGCAAAGAACCTTAAGTAATGCCTACAGTGCACCGAGCGAGGTGCACAGACGGCACTAACCCCCCTACGGGAGACGGCACTGGGACACTTTCAGCCATTCAGAGCTTAAGACACTGAAAAGAGGGAGTTGGGTTTCTATCAAGGAACATTTGTCCAATAAACTTAGTATAAACACTGACAAAAATAACATAAAACAAATTCAACGTATAAAAAGAAAAAATTAAATTGGTTAGTATTACTCTGAAAGAAAGGAATAAGATTCTGAAATTTTCATTAAAAAAAGGTAACCTTTTATGACTTTTGTGTTAATTTCCATCACAGACTTTAATTTTAATCACGCATTTTAACGGTTCCAGCTAATCAACTTAAGACTCATTTGCTCGTCTCATATCTACGATTACAAACGGAGGGGGACTGTATTTAATGAAATACGGAAGTCTGCTTCACTACACATACATAAATACGCAAATACACACACACACATATATATATACACACACATATACTGTGGATGTATGTATGTTTATATATATATATATATATATATATATATATATATATATATATATATATATATATATATATATATATATATATATATATATATATATATATATATATATATTAAAGGAAAAATCTTTCTCATCCTTCCTCTTAACATTTCTGAATTACATACTTTTTTTAGCAACCTGACGTCCTCCATTCGTTATAAATTTTAAAGACCTGGGTTCAGTCCTGATGTGAGTCAGAAATTTATTTGTTCCACACGTAATTGTGTTGATTATCTATATCTTATTAACTCAGAAGGGATAATTCAGAATGAAATGCTGTCAATTGTGTCATTGCTGAGTCGGAAAGTCGGGGAAAACACGCTGGTATGCAAGCAGTTAGCTTGCCCAGGTAATTCCTTGGGTGCAGTTGCCCTCTGGTTCCAACTTCTTTTATGACTTGTATGGCCTGGCAGGCAACGCCCTTGCCTTTCAATTCAAAGACCTGAGTTCAGTCCTGATGTGAGTCAGAAATTTATTTCTGTTCCACACGTGACTGTGTTGATTATTTCTATCATATATATATATATATATATATATATATATATATATATATATATATATATATATATATATATACATATATATATATATATATATATATATATATATATAATTATATATATTATATATGTATATATATATATATATATATATATATATATACAAATATATACTTATATATACATATACAAATATATATACATATATGTATATATATACAAATATAAATACATATACTTGTTATGATGTTCCTTTCTTTATAGATGCTTTTATTGTTGTAGTTCGTTTCTAGCTTTGTTTGTTATTAGTTGTAGTAACGTTTGAGTCCCAGGAGGTTTTAGAAAGACACAGTGCAGCTTTCTTACTTCATTAACACACTAGTCAAAATAACACCGTACTTATACAAGCGAAATATTTATGCAAGTTAAGTAGTATGAATACGAATCAAAGAGTCAGAGTGCGAGCCTCGCTTTCTTGAATCTGGTTACCGCCAACCCACAACTGGTGTGGCCTATGACCTCACTCTCAAAGGCTCTCTCTCTGCTTCTATTTCTTCTGCTCTCTGCTTCTTCCTTCCCTTTTTAAGGATTTTCAAAATGGAATGCCGCTCCTAAAACAAAGGTGGGCAACAGCTTCTGTCCAGCCCCTTGATAGACGTCTAATTGGTTGACGACTTATCTAAGGAAGTCCTTTTCGGGTGGATTAGTTGAATTGACTCCTACTATAAAGGAGGGTCTTTTTATGTCACCGGAAGTCTTGATTTTACGGCTAAAGTTAAAAGCTAAGCTTCACAGGTGAGATATGTAAACATTCCTTAATGATTTCCATCGATTTGCTTGCACCCGTGTTTAGGCTACACAGCGAAACACTGGAAATGTTGTTACTACCTTTGCTTCGTTATTTCTCTCTCTCTCTCTCTCTCTCTCTCTGCTTTTAGCTCTGTTGAGAGTTTTCGTCTGTTGCATTCACAGTAACAGAATTAATCAGGTTTTGGACAGCAGATCGGGAGGTTCTCGACAATATTCCATCGAGAACACAGCAGCAGCAGTTTTCTGGGGATCACCTTCAGGGTGATCGCAGCAACCACAGTTTTGTGAGGATCATCTTGTTGTGGGTGATGGCAGCAACTGCAGTTTCCTGAGTATCACCTGGTTGGAGGGTGATGGCCTCATCGGCAGATTTGAAGCGTCACTGGGTTGATGGACGTAAGTACTCAAGGAGGAGGTCGTGACCGGATCATGTTTTTGGTCACTGTTACTGCTGGTGGAGCAAAAGACTCTCATGGAGCTATTGTATTGATTAGGGCGAAAGGCTCTTGTATTGTTGAGCAAAAGCTCTCAAGTCACTGGTGTATATTATTGAGTGAGTGGCTCGTGTAATTGTAGTTAATGAGCAAGTATGGCTCTGCAAGTGTTTATGTAATGATTATTATTTCATTTTTATATTTGTGTGGTGTTGCTGCTGGATATTATTTATTTTGGGATTTATTTATTGAGTATTATTGAGAATTTAAAGTATGTGGAGCCATGTAATTTGATTGTTGGTTATAGTATTGGTCATTTGTTTTACGTTTCTATTTTCCAAACCTTGACTCATTGGTAAATATGTATAAAAATTTAGGATAATAAATTAGTTTTAAGGTAACTAGAGTTGTTTTGTTCAGCTCCTTCCTCCTTTGCTTGCTTCCACTGCCACCAGTCATTTCAGTCTCATTCTATTTTGGCAATTAAGACCCTGCAGGACTGAGTACGGCCTGATACATAATATATATATATATATATATATATATATATATATATATATATATATATATATATATATATATATATATATATATATATATATATATATATATATATATATATATATATATATATATATATATATATATATATATATATATATATATAAACATCTCAGCCTATGAAAATCAAATCGTGTAACACGACACCATTACCGTCACTCCAGATCATTTGAGTGAACAGGACTGTATACATTATCAAACGGAATAATGAGGCAAAACGCTAAAAATAAAAAATAGATTCTTCTACCTTTTTATTTTTTTTTTTTTTACATTAACCGAGTTAGAGTCCACTCTCTAGAACGCCGCGCACAAGTATCTGTGAATAATGATGTCAAGAGTGTGCGCGGAGTGACGAAAACTTTCATTAGTATCCAATTTCGCGTTTTTTCAAGGATTTAATTGGATGAGGTCCGCAGCGCATTTGGTCAGGGATAATTATTTCCTGGCGTCGAGTAATTGCAACAGAATTCTCGGTATGTGTGATAGCAATGTTGCTATAGTGATGAATTTATACTAGAGTGTCACCCAATTGCTAAAGCGTTCGATATTGAACGGCAATTTCACGACGCTCGGAGAGATTTAACTGTAGGCCTATAGATATCGAAAGGCAATTTCATAAAGCTAGCCAAGATTCAACAGTAGGCCTATACTGTAGATACTAAATGGCAATTTCATAATGGTCAGCAAGATTTTAACAGTAGGCCTATAGATACTGAATGGCAATTTCATAATGGTCGGTAACTGTAAGCCTATGTTAAGTATCAAGCATTTCGTACTAAGCCTAGGCTATTTTCAATAGTTCTAATCGAAAATCTTTGCAATCAAAGTAGGCTAATCGATATTGTGTTGATTTTTGGTTGAGTATCAAGCATTTCGTACTAAGCCTAGGCTATTTTCAATAGTTCTAATCGAAAATCTTTGCAATCAAAGTAGGCTAATCGATATTGTGTTGATTTTTGGTTGGGGAAATAACTTCTAACATCCAAATTCAAAAGGATGGACAAAATCGCTTCACACAACAGAGAAGGATACTGGGCATCAGGAAACAAAACTAGGCAATTACAAATCAACGTCTGGGTATGTATGTATGTATGTATGACAGCAATGTTGCCATCGTGAGGATTTTTACTGAAGCGTTCGACATTGCATGGTAATTCATAATGGGCAGTAAGATGTAATTGTAGGCTTACATATCGCAGTGGGTACGTAAACATACAGTACTAAGACTAGGCTCGTTATCAATAGTCCTAATAAAAATATCCGCTATAAAAGCAGGCTGGGCTAATCGAGACAGCGATGATTATGGGTTGGGGAAAACGCTTCCTAAACATCAAAATTGAGAGGATAAGTAAAAATTACTTCACAAACAGAAAAGGGAACCGGGTATCAAGCAACAAAACTGGGCAATTGCAATCAACGTCTGGAGGAAAACTGCTCTGACATCTGATTGACACTTTCAACTCGCTTTCAACTTCCTATTAACTGCTCGGGGGAAAATGGAAACCCTTTTACAAAAACCACAAGGAATTGAAGACTATGAATTCAATAGAAAATTGAAGAGAAATATCCATAAATGCACCACAGTATCGTTAAACGATATTATACACTGAAAGAGCACGAGGAGATAAAACGAACTGAATGATTAATTACACGTCCATAACTGTAGTCCTACAGTATAAGCTTGTGCACCGGAATGCTTAAGTATATAAACAAATGAGAAATGAACCACTCAAATAAAACGGTAATGCTAAATTAGAACGCTTTTGCTGATCGACACAAAAGCTCAAAAGTTCCCGAATAATCTAAACTTACCCTCTTTTTCTCTCTTCTTTATTGTGTAACTTTCTTCCCAAGAAAATGAAGGTTATAAATAGATGGCCAAACAAAAATACAAGAACCTAAGCAGAGAGAGAGAGAGGCGGGGGGGAGAGAGAAAGAGAGGGAGTCCCAGGCTTCTTAAATAATAAACTTCCCGTTAACGCTTTGAGACCGTCACCTTTTCCGACACCTCGCCAGAGAAAGAGAAAAAGTTTCCTGAGATCGTAAAATACAAGGGAGAATAAAAAAAATAAGAAATATAAAACGTGGAAAAAAAGGAATAGGACAGTAGTTTAAGGAGACTAAGTCGTATAGTCTATACGTATTTCATCGTGTACCATATTTACTTTATATATTATATATATATATATATATATATATATATATATATATATATATATATATATAATATATAAAGTATGTATAATACAAATGTTGATAGACTATTGACTTACATAGACTATAAGCAATTGCATCATGGATACTTTAGAGAGAGAGAGAGAGAGAGAGAGAGAGAGAGAGAGAGAGAGAGAGAGTCAGGAAGTTCACACCAGGTCTCACAATTTTGCTAGTCGGGTAAAAGGTACTTGGGAGGTTGTCCACAGGAGGAATTATTATCACTGTAACAGGATATTCTATTTAGGGTCGACCAGCCCTGTGAATAAAACCTAAATGAAGATTCACGTAAGGAACAGTCGCATATTTATCCAGACTTAAGAAGGGGAAGATATTAAGGAAAAAAGGGACATGGCCTTCACGGTAATAGCAGTATAGTGTGGTCATTAATAAGAATAAATGCAATCATATGAGTTAAACAAGACGTCACCAACTGATATAAAGACTTTCTATTGCACCCGCAGCGCAGCGCAGGCTCCCGAATAGCTTGAGCTGACTAGGTGGCACCACAAGGTAACTGCATGACATTCTCTCTCTCTCTCTCTCTCTCTCTCTCTCTCTCTCTCTCTCTCTCTCTCTCTCTCATATAATTCATATATATATATATATATATATATATATATATATATATATATATATATATATATATATATATATATATATATATATATATATAAAAATGCAAATCAAACCAGCTGTATTCTTTTACACGGGCATGTTTGCCCAATTTAACCCTTCAGTTTTCCGGCATTTGTAAAGTGATAAAATTTCATATCAGATAAGGTTATATATATATATATATATATATATATATATATATATATATATATATATATATATATGCTTTGTGTGTGTGCGCGCTCGTGTGCGTGCGTGCGCGCGCGCGCTCGTTTGTCTGTTTGCGGACGTGCAACGAAGTACAATATATACCTATGAAACCAAACCTGTTAAAATACTGGAGCCACATGATCTAAATAAAGTACATCGCTCAATATTTAGCAGTCTACCACAGTTCAGTGCAAAAATAGTTTACGTAATTCATAATATATATTTTGCACTTTGAAATCTAGCAACAGACATTCATTTTATGAAAAAAAGATCTGAAATAATAATACAGAACAGGCAACAGCTCCGTGCTGGCAACTGTTCAAACTGCACCAATCAGCGACATGCAGCAACGGCTGATGAACATCCTAACGAATCCCTAATTTTAAAAAATGCACTAATTTATTTTCCTTGCAGATATATGCGGGTAAAAATAATATAATAAAAATATATAATATAATAATTTCCATACTTAATCGTGATGTAGACTAAGTAAGCCTTACTCGTGACGCAAATACAATTTCCACAAACCACTGACTTGACACCCAACCGTTGCCATGTAGACATACCGTATTACCCACACCTGCATCCAATTTCCCACGTGCAAGATATTTCCTTCGCAACGATTTTAGTATTATCTACAATAATTAGGTGATGATTTCATTTGCCTTTGTGTACTCACTTGCCTATCTGTTAGCAGGAACAGTGTTTTTGTTTTGTAGGAAGATACTTATATAATTATCCGCTTCAAATATTATAACATGACTGTGATCAGCTGGGCTTGTGTTTGGTTGAAAACTGTTAAGCTAATCATATCACTTGGCATCATTATTTCAACCTGTCTGCTTTTACAGCCACACGTGCACACATGCGCAAGCAAATCCAGACACACACACACACACACACACACACACACACACACACACGCTCGCACAACTAACATTCATCACACATCATTTTTTCGCTTCAGACGTCACCAACCACTGAAATAAACTGCAATAGATTACACTCAGACTATGCATAATTTTGCTCCACAATTTTTGAGCTGTTCAAAATTTTTATCTAGAACCCCCTAAGATTATCCTCAAAATCATTAACCAAAAGTGAACTGGGAAAATTATTGCATTTTTAACGTTAAATTTATGGTTTCCTTTCCACATTCTATCACATTTGGCAATGTTGATATCCCTTATGAGTGCCATTCAACCAACGGTGGATGGATCATATAGGCCTAAGTATCCATTATCTGTTGTGCACTTGGCCGAGGAATTGCTCAAGTGTCTTTAATTATTACCTATTGTTTTCGTACAAATACAATTCCTTTAATGCAAATAAATCATTGATGATATATTCACCTTGGACTAACTGCCACCAGGGCCCTCACCCCAACCCCCAAAACCACAGGCTACCCACCACTTCAACTCCCCACTAATCCCCCTCCCCTCACCCCGCCACACACACGCGCACGCGGGAATAGAACGTACTTTCAGAATCGCTGTATTTTCTCAAAGCCTAAAGTAAACTTTAGTATGGATATTGCTGTAATTTAGGACGGCTGGAGATATCTGCCCGTCATACTGGTTGACATGATATGTCTCGGACTGCACGCGCGTGCGTGTGTGTTTGAGGGATACACAGAGAGCCTATTTATATTATGAAAACTTCTGTTTATCATGAGCACTTTCATGAGAGATCTATAACATGAGCACCAACAACAATATCATGAGAAATCGCGTCTTCAGTCCAACTTTCATAAAATATTCCCAAATAGTTTTAATGACATGCATCATTTCCTCTTTGAAGATAAAAGGCGATGTTACGAAGTTACTAAAGAAAAAACATCAGGTAGTTCTCTCTCTCTCTCTCTCTCTCTCTCTTCTCTCTCTCTCTCTCTCTCTCTCTCTCTCTCTCTCTCTCCAGATGTTCCCAACATTTGCGCATTGTTTTTAGGCAAAAAATTAAAATTATTATTTATCCAAATAAAAAAAAACTGAGAATCTAAAAGTCTCTCATTAATTAGCTTAAGATATACGGCTATGTTGGCTGCCTTCAATTCAGTTCAATTCAATTTAAATCGCATCTTTTAGTTCTGGAATCACAGATGCTAGTTCATGACTAACGCCGGGAAGATGAATATTTTTTAATGTATCCTTTACAGATGTTAACAGGAGTAATGTGAACAGCAGCTGTGGAATTAGGGATTATTGGAGAATTTGAAAGTGTGGTATGTACAAAATCTTGGCATTAATTTCTGTTGTGAATTCTTATATATTTGTCTTTTCTCAGGTTAAAGTCATCTAGCATTTTGTGTTTGGTTGTTCTTGAATGGTTATCGAACTTATATGGCCTTGTTATAATATAGATATTTAGCCCAAGGTGGAAAGTGTTAAAGTGGATCCATTTGTGAAGTGGCAGAGTTCCTTTCGACTTGCAACCTCACCCGGTGACGGTTAGCCGCCAAGTTTCACAGACTGTTTTTTTTTTTTGGGGGGGAGGGAGAGGGGGATAGGAGAGCAAGTTTAACCATTTGCTTCGTGCATTTAAAAAAGTGAACATCGATGTTTACGTGCGCTATATTTTGATGAGCTTATAATAACACCTGCTGACAATAAAGGTATGCCCTTTACACATATTTAAGGATCCAGGTAGGCCTATGGGCAAAAACGAGGTTAATATATTCAAAGATATATTCATTGTCAAAATTTGCACGAATCTGCTTGATTCATTTCTTGCCTTATAATTCTGAGAGTATTTTACAACCAACAGTTTAAATTATATCACCCTACGAATGCCCGGACACTGAAGGATATAGCTGTGCCAAAAATACACGTACATAAAACGGATGTAGCTCCAATTGATTCATATATTACGACCTGTCGGACAGAGATTAAGAGTTTCAAAGGTTACTATCGCCTGTTGGATTTTCGGAGTCCGGAGGTCCACACCACACCTTCCGATTCCTTTCACACCTGTGCTTTTTGCAAATGTTAAATTATTTAGTTTGAATTAGTTAATGCCATGACCATTGTTCTTAATCTTAACAAGCGGTAAAAAAAAGGTGATAAAAACCTTTTGTTGAATAAAACAAAAAGGAAAATTTAGACCGATTATCTCTCAGCTAGTATTGTTTATAGCTTTCGTGATTTCTTGACTAGTGCATTTGTCAGTGCAACATTTCCTGGGTTGATGATTCAAATTTTTTTATGAAGTAAATATAAAGGTCTCTTAAAGAAATAATTCGGTAAGTATTGGGAAGACGATTTACAAGAAAGAAAGTGCTGTCGACATTTATGAAATTCATATGCGGTGGCCAGCAATAAAGTCACAAGAAAAAAAGTCACAGGAAAAAAGTCACAATTTTGGCTACGAAAAAGTCACAGTGAAAAAAAGACACATTAATTTACAATATTTCTTGGGGGTTATTATCTTCATGATATTCACAGTCTTTTGTTTATGTTTTTACGGTCATCCCCATCAGGCTTGTACTAAACATGCCGCAAAGGTAGATACATACTCTTGGGGGTCACTATCTAGGAAAGATTAATGTGACTGTTTTCCGGTGACTTTTTTACCTGGATTCTCATCTTCGTCGTGTGAAATATCAAAGGGCAGTTCAAGTAGCTTCAGGAAGACACCCCAATTTATTCCTCCATCAAAAACATCGGGGATCCCAGAAACAAGAAATGGATGGCATTTCAGAAACTAAAATTAAATTGAGATAGAGATAAAAGTGAAACAACGTTCATGGTGAAGATGAAAAATAAATTAATGAGCCTAGACCACATTGCTAATTAAGCCTTTGATTTAGGTGTGCTAATGGACAATAATTTCTCTTCGAGCTCAAATCACTGATGTTGTTAAACAATATCTTCGTGCGTGTTCTATAATAATCTATCTGAGGTACAACCCAGGAACCTGCAATATTTACTTAACAGAGTAACAAGACCAATAGAGGGTGCCACATACAGTACCTGGATGGGATTAGGCCTAAGTACATATATTCTGAGTCGCGAATCTAGTGCTTAAATTCTCCATTTTAATATTTGTAAGGGATACGACTAGCCGTGGTAGCCCAAAAAACCTATATAATATTCCAACAATTTCTAATTTTCCGTTCACACGCAATACAAGCCTCCAGAAAGCAACAACTTTTCAAACAAATGGGAGTCATGAGCTTGGCTCGGTAATGAGACCTCCCGAATTGCTCTCAATATAATCCACACAGACGCATTGAAGTAGCAAATGCAATGTAAGCCTGTTAATATTAAAAATTATATAAAGCTTCAAGTTACTTCTTGAGGTATTCGACATAAGACCTAGCAAATTTAAAGTACTCACCGTAACATCATGAAACATCTCTCGACTGTTGACAGTTAGGTTAGATATATCCTTCTTCTTCTTCTTCTTCTTCTTCTTCTTCTTCTTCTTCTCTCTCTCTCTCTCTCTCTCTCTCTCTCTCTCTCTCTCTCTCTCTCTCTCTCTCTCCTGATCTATTAACAATTTCCTACAGTTGACTTCATGTGTTATAGAAGCTATACAATATCTTGGAACCACTTGAAAAAGTTTAAGTTGTAAAATGAGGTCATACCTCGTTCACTTGATTTTTTATCATTTCCTTTAAGATGTTCTTGACTTCACGAGGTATATCAAAAAGTTGGTGACATTCTCCGGTATTATTCATAAAAGGCCGCTTTCTTAAAGGTAAGTCCACAGTACATCAGTTTAGACCGGGGCCTACACAAATTTAAAATCCTTCAATCATTTTTTACTGCTACTTATTTTCATCCTTAACAAGTTTTCTTGTTGGTATCTGCATTAAATTCATCAAGGTCTTCATGTTGTTGTTTTTTTTCGGATCTTACACAGATTCATAAGAACTGCTTAGTCACGCCATTCATGCTTTCATATTATCAGTGCAACAGGCTACATTAGTAAAGCGTAGTCAGTTTTAGCGGAAACAATTGCCCTATGCATCACTATCGGTCCTATCCAGCATATTTTGGATTACCCTCAACCATTTTGGGCATTTTATACTCGGCCACACTTCCAGGTAATCAGTCTTACTTGAAACACTGTCACCATAGTCAAAGGAATCTCCTGGCAGCAATAAAACGTAAGAAACAGGACACAGAACTCAAATGTAACACTTTAAACACTGCAAAAATAGTCGACACACTGACTTACTTCCGAGTGAGTCAGCCACTCCAGTACCAACGCGTCAGTGTTGCCAACCATCTCGGAGCTCCTTACCCTACCTAGGCACTGAAATCGGTGGTCTCGCTGAAATTACCCTACTTTCCCTGACATTACCCTACGCCTGGCCTTAGGATATAAATATTAATAAATTTGTTGTAAACCTGTTGTTCATTGGTTACTTCTTGTTTATCATCTACATTTTTAAATCTTTATATTTTATGTAGGTCAATATTTTCAGCTGTTAATTTTTTTCTTCTATAGTCTTCCCCGTTAGCCTTCATTGCTAATTTAGTAACCAAAATGGCATTCAATAATTCTGGCCCCATTTTATTTCTTTTGGGGGGCGTGGTATCAGCTAAAAAAGAAAAAAATTCTTTGTGTTTCAGCATTTGAGTTGGGAAGGGTGAAAGCTAATTTCGCTAAAACAAATAAATTTTTAAACAGGCAAATCATCAAAATTCTTAACATTGGCTAGGAAGCCAAAATTCATTGTTAGGTTTCGTCTTCCCGTCAACTGAATGTATAGGCCTAAAAGCTTAAAGTTTCCTTTGGTTAGCCTATTTTCTGCGTCACATGGTAGGGAAGAATCAGTTACATATCACAGCTTTGACAGCTCAAAATGCTTACCTGCAGCCATTCGTCTCTAAATTTTTTGTTTCCTGGACTTGTCCTTTTCTTCCTTTGAAAGTTCATTTCGATACTGCCTTTTCATTTTAGGCGAGGAAGGACCTGCATCCGTTGCACTTGCACAAATTCAGTAAGTTAGGTCTAAATGTTAACAAAGTTGAAATACTGTACACACAAAACACTTCTACTGAGACGAATAACTGGATGAAAACTAACCGCCTTGGCGCCTAAACACCTTGTAACGATTGAACACATCAAGAATCCTTGATACACGATTCATAAGAGTTAGATTCCGAGCGGTTGTTGCAACGTTTGCTTTGTCAAAGATACCAAATAAAAAAAAAACAGCAATAATTTTTTTGCTATACATCTTTTGCACAGAAAAAATAAATAATATAAAATAAAATAAAATAAAATAGAAGACAAACATCTTGAAATTACCCTACATTTTGCTCAGATTTCGTGACATTACCCCTTTACCCTACAGACCTAGATGTGAGGATGAGTTACCCTATGAGTAGGGTAATTACCCCACGGTTGGCAACTCTGCTGAACGCGGCGCCACGTGCGATTCAAGGATTGAAGAACTGAGTTGCCAGTTGATGTCACGCTGTTGTTTCAGTCCTCGCTGTGATTAACTGGTTACCAACTGTCTTCTCATGTATTTCGCTTACCTGTGACACTAGTGGATCCAGCAGGGGGCCACCTGGGCACACGCCAGCCCCCCCCTTGAAAAATAATGACAAAATAATAATACTGAAGATTTAGATAACATAAAATGAGAAATGTAAAAATGGGGAAAATCTAATATATATATATATATATATATATATATATATATATATATATATATATATATATATATATATATATAATATATATATATATATAAACAACGGATGTAACTTTTTTCCAATCCACCTCACCGTTTTTTTTATTTCAATTGTTTTAATTACCAGAACTGTGGGTTTCCACTTGCCCCTTCACGAACTCTCTCCTTCATTCCCCAAAATGTTTAAGCCTAACCCTTCTCTCTCTACAAATGACTGCCTAAGGCCTTGTTTTCCAGGTGACCATTGTACCTTCTCGGTATCAAGCAAGGCAAGGGCGGAGCCAAAAAGAGAAAGTTGGCGTCCCGCCCTGCTCTAAACCCTCCACAAGGGTTAACTGATGCCATGCGGCGTATATAGAAAACGTGGCAAAGATTGACCTTTGCTCCACCTATGTTGGACGCGATGCGTAATCTCCAAAGGTTATTTATAGATGATGCAACGGAAATCATTAGAGAGAAGCGCGCAGAACACCACTTGGGACAGATGTCTTTAACCTTGCCTCACCCTCGAACTTTCCACGTGTTCGACCCTGAGGTTCAAACCAGCACACCTTTGTAGTGGAATCTTAATTCCCTCCTCCATTGCCAGCGCCCTATCGAACGAGGACACCGTCAGCTTCACGAAGGTAATGTACCGGAATAAGGTTTCTTAGTCAGTCACGATTCCTGTTATTTCTCTGTCTGACTTTCATTTACTTTCCATTGTGCGACCACCTTCAGTAATTTGTGTTGGAGTTAAGTTAAGTATATCCTAGTTTAACCAAACCACTGAGCTGATTAACAGCTCTCCTAGGGCTGGCCCGAAGGATTAGACTTACTTTACGTGGCTAAGAAGCAACTGGTTACCTAGCAACGGGACCTACAGTTTACTGTGGAATCTGAACCACATTATGACGTGAAATGAATTTCTATCACCAGAAATAAATTCCTCTAATTCTTCACTGGCCGGTCGGAGAGTCGAACGCTGGGCCAACAGCGTGCTAGACGAGAGCTCTACCCAACCCTCCAATGAAGAACTAATTTGTGTCGGAGCATTCAGTGTTAACGTAATTATGCATTTAGTGTTGAACTAAGTTATTTGGCACCATCTGTGCATTTCCCTCAGTCCCTTTGAGCGTCTTATTATTCTTGCAAGTAACCGTCTTGCATATATATTGCAGATAGGCCTCTACTGTGGAATCACTCGGCTCTATCCATGTGCAGTCCCACTTCCATCCCCACTGCGATGTTTCCTGTTATGAAGGCATCATCGGCGTAGAATATTTATTCTGTGTAGGATTCATTCATTTAGCAGGCACTTATTATTACCTGCCCAGTAATTCGTTATTCTTCTGATCTGTGTTTGTTATGCAAATATAATTAGTTAAGAGAACCCTTGAGTTTACGTAATTTTCCTCACATGAAGAAGGCCCTAAGCCACAGATTTTCCCTTGTTTGTCTACGAATTGTCCTAATATTGAGTCAAACGTGTAACAAATATAAGGAACGCCCTGCGTTCATCCGTTGCCGTCCAGAATCAAGTAAGTATCCTCCGGACAGTCATAGAAATATATATATATATATATATATATATATATATATATATATATATATATATATATATATATATATATATATATATATATATATATATATATATATATATATATATATATATATATATATAAAATTGGTGGCCGCCCATGAAATTTTTCTGGATCCGCTAGTGACCTGTGATATGAGCGTAATTATCAATGTTAATTATGTATACATATTTTCTCATTGCCAGCAGCATGAAGAGGTGTACAAAACTACTTCGTTGTCAGTTTAATGTTTCCGAAGTGTACTACTTTAGCGAAAGTAAACACTTCCTAGTTACTGCATGAACCAGTCAACGTATTCTCATCACCAGTCTTGATGATTCATGCTTCTACAGAGGACATTAAATTAAATTTTATGTTATTTATTTTATTAATACGATGGTAGGTTTCTTATTTACGATTGTTCCTCTGTTGTTTAAATGCATTAAAATCACTGCACTTAGAAGTGGCTTAACAAAAGTGTAGACGAGCTATGATGGGAATTCAGATTAATGCATGCTTATACTGATATATATATATATATATATATATATATATATATATATATATATATATATATATATATATATATATGTATAAGACCACAATTAAGTTTACCATCGACATTACAGAATGTTTGTAGCTTATTACTTGTAATAATCGTAAGAGTCAGGCAGTATAAATGACATACATATATGATGCAGACATACATATATATACACATATACACACACACACACACACATATATATATATATATATATATATATATATATATATATATATATATATATATATAATCTGCATTACCTGATGAACATAAATTGTACTAGTTCGTTTACTGATATAAAATATTCAGCATTCCTGTTATAGCTACAGTGTTTAGGTAATATTCCGGTGACGTTGAATTTCTGTTGGTAAGGCGTAAAACGCCTATAAAAGTATTAGTTAACGTTGGATATCAAATAAATATATATAGTAATACATGTCCTTTATGGTGAAATTCCGTTTGATTCAAAACCTAGGACTGGGGTTCCCAAGAGGACAATTATCTCTGAAGTCTGCCAGACTATTCAGTGCAATACGAGTTTGCTGAGCATCACTCTTTGAAGTCTCTCTCTCTCTCTCTCTCTCTCTCTCTCTCTCTCTCGGGGGGAAAGCGGGACTATAGTATAGTGGAGGCTTTTATGGCTGCCGTGTGCTTTGAAAGCCAAAATTGATTAAATTCAAGCTTGGAATAAGTTTGATTGATATGCGAGTGTGACAACAAATGGGTTTGGCATTTTTCTCTTTATAGCTTTAATTGCGTTCTTTGGGAATTCAATAAGCTCGTTAGTCGAATGTAAGAAAATATACCTTTTGTTGTATAATTGATAAATACCATTTTAAAATAATGAGTTCTTTGTCTAGCCTTGGGTTTTAAAACACGATGTATCTAGTAAAATTAATTTGGAAATCATTCAAAGCATGAAATTTGTATAAATATACAACCACTGCTATAAGCAAAGAACGTGCCCTATCTATAATAATTATTAGACATGAAAGAAAGCTGCTTTGTGTGAAACTCAATATATTTTTCTAATAACAGAGCAAGTCAGGTCTGCCTTTGTGTGGGTATGTGACAGGGAGATGCCTCTGAGATGTTTATTAAAATTGTATTGCCTCTGCTCCTTTCCCCTGTGTGTGTGTTTTATTATTATTATTATTATTATTATTATTATTATTATTATTATTATTATTATGCTATTAATATACTAATTATTTTGCTGAATATTTCAAGATTCTACTTCACTGATCTATAACAAACAAGCAAACAAACAAAAATAACCCTGGCTGTCATCATTCGCTTCGATGGATGTTGTGTAGTACTGGCAAATCACTAGTCATGTGCCATCCTAAAAACGACAAAATTCACACAGCAAAGTGACATATTTGTTTATTCCTGCCGTTCAAACGATTCAGGCTATTCAAAACGTGCCTGCTACCGAGTGACAAATAAAAAAAATCAGAATGGGTAGAATGAATTGTTTCACTGTTGGGCCAGAATGGATAACTGTGTCACACAGGAACTCTTTGAGGTTGACTTTAGACGACTCTACAGAACAATCGGGAAGCTCGTCAAAGGGATTCTCTCCCCCTCTGTGTTCTACGAAAACCTATTTCACCTTTGCTTTGTGTTTGTTTGTATGTTTTTGTTTTCTTGTGTGCGACCATTCTGACTGACTTTCCTCTTCAATAATTTTTCTATCTGTGAATAGTGCTCATATCCAAATTCAGATGTAGTGATGATTTTTGTTTTATTATTTAAGGCTAATTATACAATAAAAGCTTACACCAGTGTCGACAACTCCATCTTGCTCACAAAAATGAAGAGCATTTTCCAACAGCACAGTTTTATCTAAGATTATTCGCGAAGGGGGATACTGACATGATGGCACCTCATGCTGTGCACTGTAAGCACTGCTTAAGGTTCTTTGATGCGCCCCTTCGGCACCTAGCTCCAACCTCTTTCGTTCCTTTTACTATACCTCCGTCCATATTCTCTTTATTCCATGTTACTTTCCCCCATCTCCTAACAATCGTTTCATTGTGGAACTGCGAGGTTTTCCGTCTGTTACGTCTTTAAATCCTTTTTACTCTCAATTTCCATTTCAGCTCTGAATGACCTCGTAGGTTCCAGAGTTTTGGTCTGTGGACTAAATTTTATATTCCATTCCATTTCTATCTATGATTATAAATGCCAAGCCTACACATTTCTTATTCACAAGTCAAACATTCCTTATTAAAATATAAAACTATAATATTTCGAAGTTACCGCAACCTTCCAGCATTTCATTCACAATGGACATAAATTATAGACTCCATCCTCCACTGTTGTAAGATAAAATAGTTATTTAGTGACTCAAAGTTTGGCATGCTATTTATATTTAATTGCTGCCTGCGTCTGCTAATTGTGTATAGAAAAAGAAGAGGGAAACATTTTTTTTAAAATAAGAGCGAAATATGAACTTTCATTAATATTACTTGACTCTATCATGTTTGTATATATACAATATATGTATATATATATATATATATATATATATATATATATATATATATATATATATATATATATATATATATATATATATATATATATCGTATGCACAAGTGCATTTACATCCTACCTCAATAAGGCGAGATGATACCTCATTCTTAACGAAGTAAAATGCATTAACATTCAGGAATTGCTTACAGAAAAGTCGGTAGTGATACTAAAACATCGTTCGACAATATAACAGTACACTCTTGACTATTTGTAGAGCTGCTGTGTCAACACTAGAATAATATTCTTCAATAAGACAGCCATATTACCTCATGGGGTAAGGATGTTCGAGATAATGAGATACTCTCTGTATTTCTGCTTTTGCAAACGTAGAGAGAGAATATCCCTTAGGTGATGAGGTTCGTGTCGTCCAATTAATATAATTCGGAACTGAAGGTAATTCCGAATTATCGGCTTGTGTTCTTGGATTACTATGGTCCGTTCCAGGAATTCTTTACATTTATTATTATTATTATTATTATTATTATTATTATATTATTATTATTATTATTATTATTAATGCTTGCGATATTTAGTCATGCCTTGCTAAATCTTAGACTGGATGAAAGTTATTTCAGTTTCAGGGACCTTCTCTCTCTCTCTCTCTCTCTCTCTCTCTCTCTCTCTCTCTCTCTCTCTCTCTCTCTCTCTCTCTCTCTCTCTCTCTCCAGTTAGGAGAATATGGATGTATATCTACATATCTGTCTTTTCATACTTTTGGCTCTCTCTCTCTCTCTCTCTCTCTCTCTCTCTCTCTCTCTCTCTCTCTCTCTCTCTCTCTCTCTCTCGTTAGGAGATTATGGATGTGTATCTACATATCTGTCTTCTCATACTTTTAGATCTCTCTCTCTCTCGCTCTCTCTCTCTCTCTCGTTAGGAGAATATGGATGTGTATCTACGTATCTGTCTTCTCATACTTTTAGCTCTCTCTCTCTCTCTCTCTCTCTCTCTCTCTCTCTCTCTCTCTCTCTCTCTCTCTCTCTCTCTCTCTCTCGTTAGGAGATTATGGATGTGTAACGGCCATTTCTGAGCCTATACTTGATTTAAGTCTCTGTTTTATGAACAGAGGTTTGATCTCGCTTATTCCGAGACATTGTGTGATAGCAGTAACGTGAGCCGGCATCGTAAGTTATATCTTTCCCTAACTAAAATCTAAGGACTACTGGAATGAGATACTAAGTACAAAACTAAAACCCTTTATTGACAAAAATCAACGAAAAATAACTTCTTAAAAAGTACGAAGAATGAAATTCAATCTTTCACATAACTATC
>NC_089743.1:43331476-43338976 GCF_040412425.1 Macrobrachium rosenbergii
CTGAAATTCTCAAGTTAATCTATAACATATTCCTCTTCTATTATCAATATAACCATTTTGTTTATATTGAGCTGCGTGTGTCCATGGTATTATAATTCCTTATGCACTCCTTATTCCAGCCTTATGTCAAAACTGCTCCCTTTCGTATTCCTAAAAACGATATAAACTTCGAAATTTCCATCGTGCGCTAATCATTATCCTGCATCTTTCATAATGTGATACCTGTTCTTAGATCATTTATCTTCATCAATTTTTCTTATACTTTACGAAAGCAATTATTATCATTATCCAGAAGATGAAACCTATTCATATGGAACAAGCCCACAGGGGCCATTGACTTGAAATTTAAGCTTCCAAAGAATATGGTGTTCATTAAAAAGAAGTAAGAGGAGGTAAAGGGAAATACAGAAAGAAGAGATCCCACTTATTAAAAAGGAAAAACAATCAATAAATTAACAAATAGATAAAAATGTATTAAAATGCAAGGAGAATAGCATTAGGGTAGTATTGCATTGCACCTTCGCTCTAAATTCTGAAGTTCCAATTGCACGACATCCTCTGGGAGTCTGTTCCGCAGTCCAGCGGTGTGAGGACTGAGAAGTTCGGCAGCTCCAGGTCCCAATGAAGTCCATGGATACTGGCTCAAAAACTTCAAGGCCCTACATCCACTAATAGGAGAACAACTCCAGCATTGCATCACAAACCACCATGCGCCCAAATGGATGACCACAGGAGAGCATCCCTAGCACAGAAAGACAAGAACAAGGGAAATATAGCGAGTAACTACAGGCTTATTATTTGCCTACCAATAATGTGGAAGTTACCAACAGGTATCATCAGTGAAAGGCTATACAACTACCTGGAGGATACAAACACCATCCCCCACCAACAGAAAGGCTGCAGAAGGAAGTGTAGGGGCACAAAAGACCAGCTCCCGATAGGCAAAATGGTAATGAAGAATAGTGAGAGAAAGAGAACCAACCTAAGCATGACATGGGTTGACTACCAGAGATCCTTCGACATGATACCGCACACGTGCCTAACAGAATGTCTGAAAATTTATGGTGCAGAGAAAAACACCATCAGCTTCGTTAAAAATATAATGCGCAACTGGAATACAGTACTTACAAGCTCTGGGATAAGACTAGAGAGGTTAACATCAGGAGAGGGATCTTCCAAGGCGACTCACTGTCCCCGCTACTCTTCATAGTAGCCATGATTCTCATGACAAAAATTCTGCAGAAGATGGATGCTTGGTACCAACTCAAGAAAGGAGGAAACAGAATTAACCATCTGATGTTCATGGACGACATAAAGATGTAAGGTAAGAGCATCAAGAAAATAGATACCCAAATCAGGATGGAGTTTGGAATAGAAAAATGCGCCTTGGTCAACATACAAAAAGGCAAAGTAACAAGGACTGAAGGGATAAAGCTACCAGATGGGAATAGCATCAAACACATAGATGAGACAGGATACAAATACCTGGGAATAATAAAAGGAAAGGATATAAAACACCAAGAGATGAAGGACACGATCAGGAAAGAATATATGCACAGACTTTAGGCGATACTCAAGTCAAAACTCAACGCCGGAGACATGACGAAAGCCATAAACGCATGGACAGTACCAGTAATAAGACACAGCGCAGGAGTAGTGGAGTGGACGAAGGCTGAACTCCGCAGTATAGACCAAAAAACTAGGAAACACATGACAATACACAAAGCACTGCACCCAAGAACAAATACAGACAGACTGTACATAACACGAAAGGAAGAGGGGAGAGGGCTACTAAGCGTACATAACACGAAAGGAAGGAGGGGAGAGGGCTACTAAGCATAGAGGACTGCGTCAACATTGAGAACAGAGCACTGGGGCAGTATCTGAAAACCAGTGAAAACGAGTGGCTAAGGAGTGCATGGGAAGATGGACTGATAAAAGTAGATGAAGACCCAGTAATATACAGAGACAGGAGAATGAAAAACAGAACAGAGGAATAGCACAACAAACCAATGCACGGACATTACATGAGACAGACTAAAGAACTGGCCAGCGATGAAACACGGCAATGGCTACAGAGGGGAGACCCAAAGAAGGAAACAGAAGGAATGCTAACAGCGGCACAAGATCAGGTCCTAAGAACCAGATATGTTCAAAGAACAATAGGTGCTTGCATAGAACCAGTACAAAGAGAGTCATGATTAAGTAGCAAAAGCCCTCCGCTGCAGCCTGTGCAAGTAATAAGTGGTACGAACACCAACCTGAGGGAATGATAGAAAACGATCAGGCAAAGATCCTATTGGACTATGATATCAGAACAGATAGGGTGATACGTGCCAATAGATCAGACGTGACGTTGATTGACAAAATCAAGAAGAAAGTATCACTCATTGATGTTGCAATACTATGGGACACCATAGTAGATGAGAAAGAAAGAGAAAAAATTTATAAGTATCAAGGCCTGAAGATCGAAATGAGAAGGATATGGGATACGCCAGTGGAAATTGTACCCATAATCATAGGAACACTAGGCACGATTCCAAGATCCCTGAAAATGAATCTGGAAAAACTAGATGCCGAAGTAGCTCCAGGACTCATGCAGAAGAGTGTGCTACTAGAAACAGCGCACATAGTGAGAAAAGTGATGAACTGTTAAGGAGGCAGGATGCAACCCGGAACCCCACACTATAAAAACCACCCAGTCGAATAGGATGACAGTGACAGACCCCCTCGCTCCCCCCCCCCACAAAAATAATAATAATGTAACTCAGTTTTACAGGTTTTCTCTATCACCTCTTCTTCAAAAATTCTCAGCTTTTTGTGTCAAATTTTGCTCGTGCTTTCCAATAATTCCTTCCCTGAAACGGAAACCAGTTAGACACTCATGAATTTAATTATTTATTTATGTATTTATTCTCTTAAATCCTGCACCATAGCCATTAATAATAAACGTTCTTTTCCAAAATAATACAGATTCATATGTCATTTCCTGATGTTCGTATTATCATATAATATTCCTATTTATTTACTCTTTAACTTGCGTAAATTATATATCAGGAATGAAATGATATATGAAGCGGTTATACTACTTTTCAATTCGATATGTGCCATAGTTATTCAATCTATATTCAAGTCACTTGGGGGAAACTTTCTTCAGATTTTTTTCTAGGTGCTGGATACAACGTTTTCGTAGCTGTACCTTCGTAGTGCGCAGGTAAATAATTGTTACGTGAAGTTCTAAAACATTTCATTCATTCACCAGGAACTGATGTACAGGAACTCGCGAAAGACAAGTGACGGAACAAAAGGGTTTTATCTAAATTCCATTGAAATTTATACCGGAGGCTTCCGGCAGCTTCCGTGTATCAGAGGAAGGGACGCTTCTTAAGCCATCTCCAAGAGGGCTTATGGTAATTCGGGGCTTAAAGATACCTCCTTTGAATAGAATGGAAAACTAAAGCGTTCTCTCTCTCTCTCTCTCTCTCTCTCTCTCTCTCTCTCTCTCTCTCTCTCTCTTTCGACACATCCTCGGGGGGTAACAGGACGAAAAAGGCTTTCCCAAATAGGATCTACTTCATTTGCAAAGGTTTTTTAAAGCTTTCCTTGGTGCTTCGGATAATTCAATGCAGTTGGTGGTGGTGATTATGACATCCTTGTCGGTGGCCCAGTTGTGCTTTGCCCAAAAAATGCCCTCAAGGGAAATGTTGATGATGGTAGAAGAAAATCCACAATTACAATTATGTGCATATATTCTCTCTGTTAAAGGAGGCTTTCGCTGACTTAATCAGTTAGCCTTTACAGCCTCAATGCCTGTAGTTTTAATGCTGAGAATTTTTTATGCATAATTCTTATACAAAATTAAGTGAAAATGGACTGTTTATCAGTATATGTTTGACATTAAAGACTCAAGCATAATTGTCTAACAGGGATATGATGAACTGTTGAATCTTCTTATTTTTCTTTTCTTCTTCTTTTAACGTGCTTTTTTTCCCCCATTTTTGTATGGGGTAAGCACGATGCCTTCTTTTTGAAGGACTTTTTGATTTGGCTTTGGGGTAGACCGTAGTCTCGATCGGCTGCCCTGCCTGACATCGCTTAGAACCCGGTAGCGTATGGTTCATGTATCATACCAGACCCAACGCCCTTTCTCCCAGCAGTGAGAAGTTGTTGCGCGGGTAGGTCGAGAGTTCGAGACGTGTGAGATGTTTGTTATGTTTTCAGAAGATGTTGGAGTGGCTTAGTTTTGTGTGTGTATTTAGTCTGTAACACCCATTTGCTTTTTAAGCAAACCTATCCGTTGATTACATGTTTGTGTGTGTATTTAGTCTGTAACACCCATTTGCTTTTTAAGCAAACCTATTCGTTGATTACATACATAATCCCAGGGTGTCTACAAGGATAGCAAAGTGTCCGCCTCTCTGATCAGTCGGCTGCGGATTTGAACCCGCGCCGCAGACCTCTACGGAGTCCAAAGCTGCTGCTGTAACCGACTGTGCCATCGAGGCTCGATATGATGAACTGTTGAATATGGTTTATTAAACACATTTTATATTTATGAGTTACACATTTCATATTTATGAGTTGACATTCACGTAAGGAAGATTTTCTTAACCTTTTTAATTACTTACACAAATATACAAATTTACGAAACTGAATGCATCAGTTCACTACTTCAAAGTGTCTGTTAGGTTTTGAAGTGCTCAGGCATGGCCTGTGATTGCTTTCAGTGTTCAGAGTCAAAATCATTGTAAGCTTCATTGAAAGTATGATACGCGTTTAGTCTCTGTTGACCTTGAAACATTTAGGAAATTAAATAATTAATTTATATAAAATTTTAGTAACCTAAGTATCTAAATAACCCACTGAATATTAGCATACGAGAACACTTCGTCCCTTTCTTGGAAAAATGTCGAAAATGCACTTTTTAAATTTTTATAGTTATTGCATCGAAGCTGATTTTATTATTGACTTCCTGTTTCAGCGAAGTATCAAGTGTGTCTCACTCACCGTACACCCTGGATGGTGAGAGACACACTTCATGCTTTGCTGAAACAAGAAGTTAGTGATGATACCACTGTCGTTGCGGATAGTTAAAAAAATTTGGATCTCTCCTAGATAGTGACCCAAAGGGTTTTCAGGGGTCGTTATCTAGGACTAATATTTTTCTTTGGGGGTCATTATCTTTAAGAAATTTACAGTCTTTTGTTTAAGATTTTGCGGTAATCCCCAACGGGCTTGTACTAACCTCGCCGCACAGGTGGATACATACCGGGTTAAAACCCTTGGGGGTCACTATCTAGGAGCGATCCAAAAATTTGATAAAATGCATATTCGACACTTTGCCCAAAAACGGGACGACTGGATCACGGAGCGTTCAATAACAGGATATTTCTCAAGGATGCAATTGTGAAAAATGCATAAAGTGCTTTAAAACGGATAAAATCATTCACGAAACCCTAAGCTCTGACCATTGCAATCGCAATGCCAGTATACGAAATAATCAATCATTCACAGCTGGGATGGATTTTATCTAAAGCAATATGCTCCCCATTTTCTTTCTAAACTGAGAAAGAACGCAGGAGGTTGTATGATACAATTTTGCCTTTTAAATTCTATGTATCCTTTAATATTAATCAAGTGGAACTGAAGACCTCATTAAAATTACAAAGGTAAAGTATTTTCACCTGTAGCGTGTAAGAATGGAAGGTCGAATGTCATTTTAATAATTTTACTAACTTCAGAGTCCTAAATACGCAGTTCCTTAATGCAAGCAAAATCCATAGAGGATACAACACTTATTCCCTATTTAGGGAAATTAGCAAATGGATTTTCGATAATTACAAGGAAAATGAGTGTTTCAGATCAATATGATAATTACAACGGCAACTCCCTCTCTACGTAAAAAAAAAAAAATAAAAAGAAGATCGGGTTCAGAATATGATTACGTAAGAGAGAAGGAAGCTCCCTACCTCAGTATTACATAAATGATGATATCATTGCTAGTGAGAAGTTTTGTAAATATTCACCTTTTAAGAAAAAGGCGAGTTAGCATTAGCACTCCGTTATGAAGACACAAGGACCTGCGGTTTCAGGCACTGTGCAAAGGTTGCAGTGCCGTTTTGGGGAAAAGGTGTAAATGTTATATTAGCTTGAAGTTATTAGTAACCTCCTTGTTTTTCACCTTGAAGAGAGAGAGAGAGAGAGAGAGAGAGAGAGAGAGAGAGAGAGAGAGAGAGAATATTTGGAGACAAATGGAGAAAGCACGGGTAAGGAACGAGACTGGACATTAAGAAAGAACATTAGTATGCAGGAGAGGAAAACAAAGAGAGAGAGAGAGAGAGAGAGAGAGAGAGAGAGAGAGAGAGAGAGAGAGAGAGAGAGAGAGAGAGAGAGAGAGTAGAAAGAATGTGTCTGAACTTCAGGAAAGATTAGAAGCATGCAGACTGAGGGAAAACAAGAGAGAGAGAGAGAGAGAGAGAGAGAGAGAGAGAGAGAGAGAGAGAGAGAGAGAATGTAAGGAATGAGCCTGAGCATCAAGAAAGATTAGAAGCATGCGGAGTGAGGTAAAGCAGAGAGAGAGAGAGAGAGAGAGAGAGAGAGAGAGAGAGAGAGAGAGAGAGAGAGAGAGAGATAAGACCACCCACCTGGATGTTATACAAAACAAAAAAAAAAAGCAAGTATTCACACCTGGCCGTCAAATCGGGCAACAGAATACTGGCGAGTGCGTAGAGGGAGGCAAACACGCAACAGAAGGGGTCTATCCTCTTAATTAAATAGAGAGCCCCCGACGTGTAAAGCCTCCATGCTGGGGAATGTTTATAAAGCCAGCCGCTAAAGGCCTTCGGCAAACACATTCTCCCACCTGGTTAAAGGAAAGACGGAGCAAAGTTAATTACTGGGAGTGTTTTCTTACCAACATGACCTTTTAAACCCCGTTCTTTAGGTTTACTTTTCTCATTTTGTTTTTGTTTGTTCTTTTGAGACAATAAGTTCTTGGTAACGACTACGTGTTGTTTCTTTTGTTACGCACATACACGTGTATACACACACACACACACACACACACACACACACACACATACATATATATATATATATATATATATATATATATATATATATATATATATAAATATATATATGTATATATATATATATATATATGTATGTATGTATGTATGTATAAGTATATATATGTATATAAACACAGATATATATAATGTATATATAATATATTATATGTATATATATATATAATGTATATATATATATATATATATATATATATATATATATATATATATATATATATATATATATATATATATATACAAATATATATATATATACGTATATATCTATACACACACACACACACATATATATATATTTCAGAAAATATGGCCGCTGTAATGTTAAAAGGTAGAGTGTGATGAAAGAATTTTTGGTTGCGAGATGGTACTCTTGAAGCCGTCAGTTGCAAAATCTTTGTATTCAGCA
>NC_089743.1:43343976-43353976 GCF_040412425.1 Macrobrachium rosenbergii
TGCCAAGCAAATTTCTAAGTTATCACATGAGCATATATGACTATGCGCCTCACACACACACACACACACACACACACACATATATATATATATATATATATATATATATATATATATATATATATATATATATATATATATATATATATATATATATATACACATGTAATACGTGTATTAAAATACAGACTGTTAAAATAAGGGTTGTATATTTTTACATTTTCAAGCGGTTATCGATAACTCATGTTGAGAAGGGTTGAAGGTTTCAACGCCAGAGCCGTTGTGGAAGAGAAAGCTGATCATGCGAGGAATTTCCCTGAAGAGAGCAGATGTCTGGAGCAGATAGGTTAACTAATGAGATTCGGTGTTTCCTTAAACACTCTAGCTAGGCGGGAGGGGTCACTGGTAAACTATGAAGGAAATAGATTTGCTAGTCTTCTTATGGATATCTTGAAGATAAAAATGTTACCATAGACTGGTAGTGACAGGTGTTTCCTTGGATACTCCAGAGAGGAGATGGGTCACTAGAAAACCAGGAAAGAAATAGATTCGTTATTCTTATAAGAGATATCTTAATGAAAAGAAGGCTTCCATGAAAAACTTGGATAGGCATAGGTTTGCCTATATTGTTGGAAGCAGTAAGCAAAGAGTACTCTGCAAAATTTGGAAAGGAAGTCGTAATTATCCGCAAAAGGGGGTATCATGTTAAAAAATTGGGAAATTCATAGGCTTGCCTGTTCAAGCCAAGATATCATAGCAAATCGAAGAAGCTTCGAAAATCTGGGAAAGTGTATGGCTTAAAAGTTGGTATACGGGGTATCCTGTCAAAGAAGTATTTTCTCAGAAAAGAACTGGATAAGATATTGCCTATGTAAGCAGTAATCTAGCGAAAAGAGCGTGCTCTGAGAAACTGTGAATGGCAAACTTTGATGTCTGAGTAAGGGGTACAGTGGCAATTATTATTATTATTATTATTATTATTATTATTATTATTATTATTATTATTATTATTATTATTATTATTATTATTATTATTATTATTATTATTATTATTATTCAGAAGATGAACCCTATTCATATGAAACAAGCCCACAAAAGGGGCCATTGACTTGAAATTCAAGCTTCCAAAGAATATGGTGTTCATTAGGAAGAAGTAAGAGGAGGTAAAGGGAAACACAGAAAGAAGGTATCTGACTTATTAAAATAGAAGAGTTCTCTGAAAAGTGAAAATCCATCATCGTTGCTTCTTTGAGACGAGAGATCTGGTCACAAGAATAATTAAACCATGAAAAACTTGGATCAACAGACTTTCCCTGTCCATATAAATAGTTGATATTTATATTAAAAAATCGAATTATGATTACTTGCATAAACTGAAAGCAATAAATTGATAAGAAACAGGTTTCTATAGCATTAATGTTATACAATAATAAGAAACAGGTTTTTATAGCATTACTGTTACTGAAATCAACTGTTATTTTTCGTCACTTCTTGACGTTTGATCTGTTGTGTGTGAGTGCATTGGTGGCCCGAACTTCTCATATTACCAAAACTTGCAATGGAAGTTCTTGTGCTCCGGTCTCGGTTGGGTAAAAGTTCTGGGGCATCGTAAACATCAGTGTCTCTCTCTCTCTCTCTCTCTCTCTCTCTCTCTCTCTCTCTCTCTCTCTCTCTCTTTCTCATGCTGTCTACCTATCTATTTATATATCTCTCTAACTATCTATCTAACCTCCTGTCTATCTATTTATCCATCTAGCTTTCTGCCAATCTATCTATCTACATATCTGTGTAGCTGTCTGTCTGTCTGTCTACCTATCTAACTATCTATCTATCTATCTATCTATCTATATCTATATATATAAATATATCTCTCTGTATATATATCTATCACTCTATCTATCTAACTATCTATCATCTATCTATCTCTCTATCTTTACGTTTCATTTCAGCAACCGCTCAACGCAGAATGCATAGCAAAGAATTAATTAAATAAAAGCACGTCCGGTTCACAAACTGTTGCTCATAAGGAAACTTTCATAAAAGAAAAAAGGTCTCAGTTAATACATAAGTTAACGAGTAAAATTCTTTCCCAGATAAATTCCAATGAAGGAAAAAGTCTAACCTAATACCTAGGTTAATGCGTAAAATTCTTTCCCAGATAAATTCCCAATTAAGGGTTTAATCACGCGAAGTTTGGGAGAGGACAAGAAGTGAAGTGGCAGGAAGACGCTCCCCCCCTTCCTCCCTCCCTCCTTGGCCAACTTCCAACGCTCATAGATTAGCTAATCTCCTCCTACAGCATCTCCCGCTTTATCGACTTCTTTCTCGGCTGGGCCACTTCCTCTCGTTCTTCCTCTTCCTTCACCTCCTCTTTCTCCTCCTCCTACTTCTTCTCACCCTGCAACCTCTTCCTTCTCCTCCTGCAGTCTCTTCCTCCCCCTCCTTCTCCTCCTGCAGCCTCTTCCTCCTCCTCCTTCTTCTCCTCAGCTTCCTACTTCTTCTCACCCTGCAACCTCCTCCTCCTCCATCTGCAGTCCCTTCCTCCTCCTACGTCTCCTCGTGCAGCCTCTTCCATCTCCTCCTTCTTCTCCCCACTTCCCCTCTTCCCACCCTGCAGCCTCCTTCTCCTCCCCCTCCTTGCAGTCTCTTCCTCCTCCTCCTCCTCCTTCTCCTCCTGCAGTATCCCCCTCCCCCTCCTTCTTCTCCTCCCCCAGCCTCCTCCTCATCTTCTCCTCTTCCTACTTCTTTTCCTCCCACAGCCTCTTTCTCCTTCTTCTCCTCCTCTTTCTCCTTCTCCTCCCAGCCTCCTCCTACTCCTCTTCCTCCTTCTTCTCTTTCTGCAGCCTCCTCCTCCTCATCCTCCTCCTTTTCCTCCTCGTCCTCCTTCTTTTCCTCCTGCAACCTCCTCCTTCTCCTCCTGCATCCTCCTTCCTTCTTCTCTGCCTTATTTGCATCGGAGAATCTCCTTCAATTTATAATATGGTGTTTTTTTAATTTCTAATGATCCTTACTCCCACGTGGATTTTTTTGTCTTATTTTTATATCTAAACATTTTGATCCATTTAGGGTGGCTGCAACTGTCAAGGTTAAGTTACTTTACTGATAAGTTATATATATATATATATATATATATATATATATATATATATATATATATATATATATATATATATATATATATATATATATATATATATATATATATATATATATATAATTTTTCAGCGTGTTAACTAGGAAATAAAATTTAATGGCGGCTGGAGGAGACTCCGCTAGGGGGACCTATGCAGGCGTCCTACCCCCATATCACCTGATTTTGGGGACCAGGCCGACATCTTAGCCCCAGCATCGTATGATTTTTTTGTTGGGGGGAGAGCCATTAGGGACAGAAGGACTAGCCAGGACCGTATTTGGGCTGCTATGTTGACCCTAGTAGCCCTGGCTATAAGACCTATTTCCCTTCAAACTTTTTGCTGGCTGATATTTCTCTTACAGATCGACCGATGTCTTTGTGCCCCACGCTTGAACCCAAATGGGAGATGCATCACGCCCTGGCTGGACACACACTCTCCAAGTGGGGCCGAGGTCACACATAGTTAGTGTGGTCCTGCTGTCTATTACGCTGGCAAGGTGTCGAAACTTCTGCGGCCGAAATTCGCCTTTTGCAAGTGAGCTCCGTGCACAGATGCAATAAGGTATGTCTGAAGTAGCAATTGACTGCCAGCAATCTTTCTCTTCTTGTGAATTTCTCTCCATTTTTAGTATTTCCAACTTTTCATTCCCATAAAACAAAGCCCCTTTGTTTCCCACAGCCTAGCATGCACATTTGCCCTCATGACTTGTTCCAAGCTTAAATTAAATTAGTTCAGTGATAATAATTAGAGCATTCCCACCATAGTGTTACCATGTGCTAATTAAATCTAATTGATAAATTCCCCCATCATGCATAAGTAATTTCATGTGAGAGAAAGTCATTAGATCTGAATGCTAACCTGGATTTCTCTTCCAGAATCCTGTTATCTGGCTCTTTGAGTCGCTGCCCATGCCCTTGTGAACCAAATAGCCTTAGACATTTAACTGCCATCTTGCTACATGGAAGATTCTTCTGATATCCAGCAGTCCAGGGGTGCTGGACACAGTCCCCCTTTGCAATCATGTTGCGCTACCCAAAAGTATTCCACCAGTCTCAACAGCAGTGATTTTCATTTGCGTGTCAACCTATTTCAGGGCTGTAGCCCTTTCAGATTCAGTTATTTGTACGCATTGTCTCGCTTTTATTGCACATTGTATGTGCCTTGCTTGCTGCTCAGTCAGCCCTTTCATATTAATTTCCTGGTTACTCAGTTTGTAAATAAATCAAAATTTAAAATCACTGACTGGTTTTAAAGGCGACATCCACTTCTCTGTTTACTTAGATGTGATATCAAGGTAAGTCAGTTTATTCATTACATTGATTGCTTATATTCTGAGCACTAGGTGTTGGTCTTTCAGGCAGTTGACAAAAAATCCAGAATACAACAACATATATATATATATATATATATATATATATATATATATATATATATATATATATATATATATATATATATATACACACATATATATATTTTACATATATGTGTGTGTGCGTGTAATGTGTACAATGCATATATACGTGTGTATGTATGTATGTATATATATATATATATATATATATATATATATATATATATATATATATATATAAAGTAAAGTACATGTACACTTTAGCTAGTTCAATGATTTACCCTTATTTTATATAACTAAAATTTGTCCCCTGATTTTATATTTTTCCAAGAACAAACCTTCATCTCTACTGGGTCCTTAAGTTTAGTTATAAATATGTAGGAGGGTCCCGGAGAACAAAGGATAAGAGGTAAGAGCATGTTCCTTCAAACCAGCTGCACTTTTGTGTGCTTAAGTATTGTGAATTGTGAATTTGGCTGTCTGCCGAAGGTTATGGTTCACAATTTTAGTAAGAAGTGAGATCGACTGTGTAACCCGTTCGATATGCGAAGTCAGACGCAGCTGTGTAGACCAAGAAGAAACGCCAGATTTATTCGGAATTTGATCGCCTTAAATATCAATGGTTCTGGACGTAGTGCTAGCTACCTAATCTTCTCCTCCTCTTCCTACTTCTTTTCCTCCCACAGCCTCTTTCTCCTTCTTCTCCTCCTCTTTCTCCTTCTCCTCCCGCAGCCTCCTCCTACTCCTCTTCCTCCTTCTTCTCTTTCTGCAGCCATCTCCTCCTCTTCCTCCTTCTTCTCTTTCTGCAGCCATCTCCTCCTCCTCCTCCTTTTCCTCCTCTTCATCCTTCTTTTCCTCCTGCAACCTCCTCCTTCTCCTCCTGCATCCTCCTTCCTTCTTCTCTGCCTTATTTGCACCGGAGAATCTCCTCCAATTTATGGTGTTTTTTTAATTTCTAATGATCCTTACTCCCACGTGGATTTTTTTGTCTTATTTTTATATCTAAACATTTTGATCCATTTAGGGTGGCTGCAACTGTCAAGGTTAAGTTACTTTACTGATAAGATAAAGATAGCAACTTCTGACATCCCCCCCCAATGAAGTAAAGCAACTCTCACATTATTTTTTTTTTTTTACATTTTTACTAATGTCACTCGGAAATATTTAAAACTCGCATACTTAATATTTTATAAACTTCTCTGAAGTTTTGCAAGAACTGAACAGGTTACTGGATTGTAAGCGCCATGTCCTCAGCCATTTAGCTGCGAGAATGTTTGTGTTTTGTTTCACAGCAGCTTTATTTACGGAGAGGAATCCGGATCCCATGGCAATTTGCTTGAGTTACCATTATCTTCACTAATTTCATTTAACAGACACTATTTTTTACGGAATTGCAAAGAATTATGAGTGATGCAGACAACTTAAAAAAAAAATTAGTCAAAAACACACTGAAGTTTCTTAGGCGCAATCGAGTTTTCTGTACAGCGTATTATCAAAGCCACCGAAAATAGATCTATCTTTTGGTGGTCTCGGTATAATGCTGTATGAGCCGCGGTCCATGAAACTTTAACCACGGCTCGGTGGTGGCATGGCCTATATCGTTGCCAGACGCAAGACTAAGGCTAACTTTAACCTTTAATAAAAAAAAATATTGAGGCTAGAGGGCTGCAATTTGGTATGTTTCATGATTGCAGGGTGGATGATCAACATACCAATTTGCAGCCCTCTAGCCTCAGTAGTTTTTAAGATCTGAGGGCGGACAGAAAAAGTGCGGACGGACAGACAAAGCCGGTACAATAGGTTTCTTTCCAGAAAACTAAAAAGGCGCCTGAGCCATCAAAGATTACGGACGCAGCGGAGGCAGCCTTATCGCAAACCGAAAAAGGCATAAATTCTCTGTCCTTCGAAGCCAATGCGTTTACCATTATAGTTTTTATTCGAATTCTAAATAAGATCGTCTCTATTCATACAACTAACCATCCATTTTAACTAATACTCGAGGTTAATTAACTTGATGTACCTGAAGTGGTTTTTCATGCTTAATATATTAAACTGCCGCATAAAAATATACCTTTCAGTTTATTTCCGTAATTCTGTCTGTCTGTCTGCATCTTTATCTTCCCTCTTCTGTTTTTCTCCCCTCTTTCAACATAATCATTCTCGTTATTAATAATCGTCTTGGCTCATCATCGTTCTATCGCTCATTTCTCTATTCCCTCCCTACCTCCATTTTCAGTATTATCCTCTACCTTCCCCTTATCCGGAACTTAACAAAATAATCAGAAAAGTAAATGATGCGAAAGATTTCATCACCTATAATGCTTCATCAAAAAAAAAGGAGGGGAAAAAATTATGAAATAGCGGTAAGGGATTTACTGCAAAATGCTGAAGCGAAGGCAACGAGTTAATGAAGGGTAAACCAGGCGGTTGAATGAGGATGACCAGGCTTTTGTTGCGCATGCGTGACTTGCCGCTGTTATTACTGCCAGAGGAAGGAATACGCGAAGCTGAATCTTTACAGGGAGCTTCATTAGCGAGGTCGTGAAATACAGGGAGCGCGGGGTAAGAGCGTAGCCTTTAATTTTCTTTCATTATCTCTTGTGTCATAAATTCCGAAACAAATATTGACACATGTAATGGAAAATTTGTTGCTTTATATTATTTCAAACCTTTATGGGAAGGAATACTGAGTATGTTTAATGAATCGCATTCGGTACAATGGAATAGATATTACTTATTAAAAAAAGTTCAATGCAACCATTAATTCTGTTTTAATGGATAATACAGTATATATATACATATATATATATATATATATATATATATATATATATATATATATATATAAAAATATATTATATACTTATATAATAATATATATAAACTTAATCACTGGCACAATTTTTTTGTGCGTTCATGCAGAGAATAACAGGCCCTCGTTTAAACAGGATGGTATCTAACAGAGATTTTATTCAAAAGATTACAAGCTTTCAAGGACTATCTGTCCCCATTGTCTGATAACCTGTTACCGGACAGTGGTGATAGATAGTGCCTGAAAGCTTGTAACCTTTTTGAATAGAACATATTGTAAATACCTCCTGTTAGTCTTAAACACACACACTATATATGTATATATATATATATATATATATATATATATATATATATATATATATATATATATAAATTTATATATATATATATATATATATATATATATAAATTTATATATATATATATATATATATATATAAATATATATATATATATATAAATTTCTGACTCACGTCAGGGATCAGACAGGTCTTTTGGAAAAGTGGGCGTTCATGGGCCAGAGAATAACAGGCCCTCGTTTAAACAGGATGGTATCTAACAGAGATTTTATTCAAAAGTTTCCCCAACTTCCCTTCAAGGACCAATAGACAACATTTCATTCGATTATCCCTTCTGAGTGAATAAGATGAAATCATCAACACAGAAATTTATTTCTGTTCCACAGTGATTGTGTGTTGATGATTTCTATCTTATTCACTCAGAAGGGATAATTCGAATGAAATGTTGTCTATTGGTCATTACTGAGTCGGGAAGTTGGGAAAACTTTGTAACCTTTGAGTTGCTCTCAGGTTCCAACTTTTAGAGAACATGGATAACGCCCTTGTAAATATCCCGACGAGAGTCCTTTATTTCTGTTCCACACGTGATTGTGTGTTGACATTTCATCTTATTCACTCAGAAGGGATAATTCGATGAAACGTTGTCTATTGGGTCATTGCTGAGTCATTGGGAAAACTCGCTGGTATGCAAGCAGTTAGCTTGCCCAGGTAATTCCTTTGCAGTATGCTCTCAGGTTCCAACTTCTTTTAGACTTGTGTGGCCCAGTGGATAACGCCTTGCTTTCCACCTGAGAGACCTGTTCGATCCCGACGTGAGTCAGAAATTTATTTCTGTTCCACACGTGATTGTGTGTTGATGATTTCTATATATATATATATATATATATATATATATATATATATATATATATATATATATATATATATATATATATTTTGTGTGTATATTATGTCTCCCTTTGCTTGGGGCCATGAAAGTTCCGAGTAAATATGGGATGGAGTTATGGAGTTGCTAACTCCACAACTCATCCACTGGATGTTTGAGGGACTTCGGTGACGACAGCGTCTGACGCGCCTTGATGGTCTAAATAATGACCATGGCCAACGTTGCATATATCTATGCCACATGTTTAGACTTCATTCAAACAACCTTAAAGTATTGAACTTCTTTATTTAGCTTTCACAGAATATATCTGTATCATAAGAATTATCAAAACCGGAAAATGAATTAATACCTAATTGTATATATAACTGAAGAAACAGCTATTTACAAATATAAGTAATAATAATGTATCAATATACATAAAATGAAATAAAATCATAGAATAATTGAAAGGAAAATATGTTTTAGGGTACCCTCATTCTAGGGAACATAAATCCATGACTAAGGGAGATAACTGTACAGCGCAATTCATGGGTTTTAAGAACACTTATCATAAGGCTAACACCCTCTGTATGATAATGAAGTGCGTATTCTGTAATAGGATAGAGGGCATAATATCAGAAGCACGGGAAAATAAGCGTCAGCAATACCTACTTTGAATACTGACGTTGATTCTTTAATAATAATCGGCTGGTTGAAGCGATAGCATTTATCTGATGTAATTTATTTAGAAGCAGAGTTCCTTGCAGGATAGTTGCTGATCAGCAAATGTCTCTAGGTCTATTCGTTTGTACAAAAACTACCTTACAGGTGTAACCATAGTAAGATAGTCTGTTATATGCGGTACAAATAATGTAAACGAGCGATCTGATGTGGCAAACCTCTGCCAAGGACGAGCAATCAAAAGAGTCCATCTTCCCGAAAATTTCATCACATATAATAAGCGTCAATTTTATTGAAATAATAATTTAATTTCTTGTTTTACCAAGTAATATTCAAAGTTAAGTAAGGCAAAATAAAACTAAGGGCTACACGCAGGCACGTCTCGGCCCCTAGGTTGGCCAAGCATGACATAAACGATCTCGTTCCGGGGTTAAAAGACGGTCCTCGTTAGTATAATTGAATTGGGAGGGCATGCAGCTCACTTGTGACCTTGCAAATTTGCAAACCCCTTTCGTCCTCTGTGTTTTTCGTCTCAGGGGAAGCAGTAATGCTCCTCATTACTAAAGGGAATGTCGAGTTGAAGTAGCAGAATATTCTGCATGTACGATATTAAAAAAAAAAAAACCAAAGGAGTTATTTCCAGTCAATGTTTTCCTTTCAAAGTTGGCATCGTCTTCAAATACTTCTTGGACATTACGTGTATCAAACTTTTTTATGTGGTACTGAATAACCTCACGGTTCTAATGCCAGGTCATTAGACCAAACATTCATAAATCAATCAATCAAACTTTTATTTTTATGGGGAAAGCAACTTTGTCAAAACATCTTTTAAAGATGTCGAAGAAACCTTTCA
>NC_089743.1:43361476-43396476 GCF_040412425.1 Macrobrachium rosenbergii
GGTGACGTCATTAAAGCATTTTGGGTGCGAGATACAATGGAGAAGCTTCTAGAAGGAAAATGACGTCATCCCAGCAAAACGTTTTGAACGCAATCTTACAAAACATGGCGTACGTGACTCGAACAACGCATGTAACAGCATGAAATCACTCGTCTTGAGCCCGTATGGAACGAATCGGCATTTGTTTTCCAAACCTGTCATCACTAACCCAAAACAAAGCGCTCTCTCTTATCTCAACTGATGACAATTGAAATGAAACAAGTCTTTGCCGAACACACACGGGTTCACATACTACGCTTTTAACAAGAAAGATATTCGTTCTAAGCTACGTTACTATTAAAATTGTATTATTAATTCTAAATTACGATATTAAGTTATTCAATCATTAGTTCTTTTGAGATCTGATGCCACACTAAATATGACACTTCAACAACCATTATCATTACACATAACACATGAAAAAAAGTAAATATGTCAAAATTATAGGAGGATATACATATTACAAGTCAACATCATGAAAATAAATATATATATATATATATATATATATATATATATATATATATATATATATATATATATATATATATATATATATATATATATATATATATGAGAGAGAGAGAGAGAGAGAGAGAGAGAGAGAGAGAGAGAGAGAGAGAGAGAGAGAGAGAGAGAGAGAGACTTTACCAACGTCCGTTAATTTCCAGTACCCTCATCATGCTAACTCGACCAAAAAATTTATTTCCGTTTGAGTGTTTTCTCTCTAAATACATTTCTGCTCCTTTCAGGTACAGCATACATCACAGCGACTCCAAAAACTGAATATCTGCTTCTCTCTCTGTTCTCCCTGCAATGTTAAAAAAGAGGCGACAGGTCAGCAAACCATGCGCCACGGACGCATGTTGACTTTGAGCCAATAACGTCATTGTCTGATTCTCTCTGTCCATCCTGGAGCAATAAGGTGAATGATGTCTGGCTCAGATGGATGGGGGGTGGGGTTTCCTCCCTACTGTAATACAAGGGTCTGGGTGATACTGTGAAGTGCATGTTTAATACCACAATTATAAACATTTTCAAAAGCTATCATAATGCTTCACCCAGATTTTTATCATTGAAATGATGCAGTTTTAAATACTTTGAAAACTATAATAATGCTTCAACCAAATTCCCATTATTTTAATGTTCAGTTTTAAGCATTGAAAATTGAAATAATGCTTACGCAAATTTTCATCACTAATGGTTCAGTTTTACACACTTTGAAAATTATAATGCTTACTCAAATTTTCATCACAGTAATGATTCTGATTAAGACATGATGTTGTGAAACCCGTAGCAGAAATCCGTAGCCAACAACTAAATTTTCATTTTTTACTTTAAAATTTACTGAATTTTCCAGCGTTTTATGGTTTTGCATGAATTCATGTACATATGTACATATAAAGCAATATATGCATCCATACGCTACGAAGGCGTGTGTAGCTTATTTTTGTATGACATTGTTTATTGCCTTGCATAAAATGTTGAATAATGATAGGTGAAACTTCACGAGAAACGGCAAACAGAAATTAAGGGTGGGTTAATTTTCAGAACTATTCGGATATCCATACGTATATAGATATGCAATATTTATATATACACATACATACATACGTATGCGAGCGTACATTTGCGGACTAACTTTCATAAGCACAGACAGGTATAAATATGATACAAAAAAGTATATTTTTTCAACATTAATCCGTTTCCTCAACGAGATGGAAAACCTCTAGAGATAAAAAATAACAATGCTCACTGCCATACTCGTACTTTATCTGCTAAATTGTGTATGAATCTCCCGTAAAAAAAAAAAAAAGTTTACAACAATAGCCGTTTTATACAACCACACTTTAATTAGGACCTCTCTCTCTTTCTCTCTCTCTCTCTCGCTCTCAGTATATATGTATATATATACAATATATATATGTATATAAAAATAGAGAGGTAGATAGATAAACAGATAGATAGATAGATACGTGTGTGCAGGCATACGTGCATTAGCTTGTGCATGAGAGAGAGAGAGAGAGAGAGAGAGAGAGAGAGAGAGAGAGAGAGAGAGAGAGAGAGAGAGAGAGAGAGAGAGAGAGAATTCGTTTTCAGAGGTGATTAAAAAATGTCCCGGTCCATTCCCTTTAAACTTTAATTTTGGTGGAGACAGAAAGTCTGTTGGAAGAATGATTGGAATAATCTTCACATCTGATGAAGAGGGAGACTTAGCGGACAAAAAACGTCAGTGGGAAGTCTAGTGGACAGAGAGAGAGAGAGAGAGAGAGAGAGAGAGAGAGAGAGAGAGAGAGAGAGAGAGAGAGAGAGAGAAACTAATACACGTCACGCTAAATCATTTATTATTTTTTATTTACATATTCGTAAAAATACTAATCCTTATCATTATTATTATTTTACTATTATTAATGAATATAAAATAATAATACTTATTATTATTATTATTATTATTATTATTATTATTATTATTATTATTATTATTATTATTATTATTATTATTATTATTATTATTAACAAAATTCTGTGTACTCCGGAGGCAGAATCTATTTTGGTCATCCCCGGGTAATTTTAGTCCAGCGCCTCTCAAGGGGGAAAAGAAATTTTCGAGGCACCATGCATAGCCGACGTATGCTATCGTATTTTTTAAACTGAGAGTCTTTTCCAAAAAAAAAAAAAAAAAGGTATTGGCCCACTAACTAAATTCTATACTGCCGAACACCACCTCCACTCAGATTTTCGTGCGCCGAAATACACTTTTTTTTAACTTTCCCTTTTTTTTTTTGTTGGTCCTAAGTAGATTATCTGAATCCTATATGAGCCGGGACACGAGACGCCCTACCATGCACCTTCCTACCCACTACAGCAAAATGTCACTTGATTGGTGTAATGATTTTTAATGCCCTCAAGATAATTCTTACTAGTGACTGTAAAGCAAGTCAGTTCCAGTGCAGATTTTGACTTAGTGATTTGCATGCGGCTGTGACTTGCTTATTTTAACCTATGTTAATATATCAGATGAGTAAATGAAAATGTAAATATTTCAGTTAAACCATTTCTTTATATTTTGTTTTTAGGAAAATATTTTCCTAAATTGGACATCATACTATAATTACTAAACTGTTTGATCTTCTTGCACTTATTCCTTGTATTATTTATTGATTAATTTGTTTTCATTTTTGTATTCATTTGTCCTGGTTACACTTTGGCCATATTACATTTTGCTTTCTATCATTCTCCAGAATTTACTCTGTTAAATGAAGATGGATGAAAGCTATTTGGTCAAGTGTTTTTTACCTTATGAATGCGGTGAGCTTCAAATATATCCCCTTCTCTACTGTACAGTAGAGATAGACCTGATAACATCTAATGCTTTACTATTTTTATATATTGTTGAAAAAAAAACCAAGTTGTGGTAGATATACCATTTCAACATTGAAAAAAGTAACGAATTTAATATTTCCGATTATGCAAACTCGAAATTTACACAAATAATTTGTGCAATCATTTTAAGGGCTATGTGAACTTCGATGTAAGTTTCCAATGTACTATATTTGTTCTTCTTTTCTGCAAAACGCTAGTTATTCCCCAAATAACATAGATTAACCTTAAGAAAGCTCCATCAAAGTAAGAGAATGTGCATAATTTTGTGTTTCTTATTCTCCAGCAAACTGCTGGTATTTTATTTAGGAAGTAATATCATCAAGTGGTCTATATCCTGCGTCTTTATTGCTAATTAATTTGAGGAGAGAGCAAAATAACAGGCTTTTAATACAGTAATTGACTAAATCATATTAATAATGAATTCCATTGTAAATCAAGAGGTTTTGAATTACCAATTATCCGTGGATGATGCTCAAAGAGAGAGAGAGAGAGAGAGAGAGAGAGAGAGAGAGAGAGAGAGAGAGAGAGAGAGAGAGAGAGAGAGAGAGAGAGAGAGAGTCATACAACAGAATAGAGGAAGTTTTGTTACACAAATATTTAGAAGTAAATATAACAACAGAGAGAGAGAGAGAGAGAGAGAGAGAGAGAGAGAGAGAGAGAGAGAGAGAGAGAGAGAGAGAGAGAGAGAGAGAGAGTCATTTATCAGAGTAGAGGAAATTTTGTTGAAAAGATATTTATAAGTAAATATGAATTATAGCAGGATAAGAAAAAATATGAATCGCAAAGTAAGTAACGCAAAGAATACAAAGCAATCTCTAAAAAAAAAAAGTCAGGAAAAGTCTTTTTCCTGGAATGTTGATTGCCGAGTCTTTTACTTGAAATTAATGAGATGAAGAAAGAAAAAAAAGAAGAAAAAACCTCTATTTAACCTTTCGGAACCATTTCCAATCGAAGCATCTTCTCCTTAAGCGAAAATGTCACGGTGGGAATTAATCTCGTTTTCCCCCAGGTGACGGCAATAATGGTGTAAAAGCTCACAACTGATTGGATCTTGCGCTTCCCATAATGCCTCTGATAATTTTGCTCCCCCAACTCCAACCCCCTTCTCTCTAAAGATGCCGAGGACGGAGGCCTCGAAATTACCGAAGGAATATCTTCAGCTTTCTACAGGCATTTTTGCTGCTTTCAACAATTTTTTCCACAGCCAAAAATATTTTTCTTCTTTCGGCATTTCTTTTCTTCAGCAAGTATAATTTTCCTTATTACAGGATTTTTTTTTTCCTCATCAAACTTCTTTCAAGACTTTTTCCCAGCAAACTTTTTTCCTTCATTCAGCATTTTTTCCTCAGCAAGCATATTTTTCCTCATTTTACAATTATTTTCTTAATCAAATTTCTTTCACCCCTTTTTTTCCTCAGCAAACATTTTTTTCCTTCTTTTCGCATTTCTATTTCTCAGCAAATTTCTTTCACCTCTTTATCCACAGCAAAAATATTTTTCCTTCTTTCAGCCTTTTTTTCGCAGAAAACTTTTTTCCCATTTTTCAGCATTTTCGCTCAGCAAATGCATTTTTCCTTGGTTCAGCTTTTTTCCCCTTGGCAAACATTGTTTTTTATATTTTCAGCTTTTCTTTCTTGGAACATAGTTTTTACCTTCTTTCTGCATGTTTTCTTCCAACAAACATTTGTTTTCATTCTTTCAGTATTTTTTTTTCTTCAGCAACCATTTTATTCCTTTTCCAGCATTTTTTCTCACTAACTTTTTTTTTTTTTACCATCTTTTTCTTCAGCAAACATTTTTCCCGTCTTCCAGTATTTTTTTTCCCCTCAGCAAAGAATTTTTTACCATAGAATTTTTTTCTGCATTTTTCTACGCCGGTTTTAGGTCTTATGAAAATTTTGAATTTTTATATATCTAATTTTTTGTTATTAATTTTAGTTTGCTGCTTTCTTCATTATCTTATTTCTTTTATTTTTATTTACTCAAATTTATGTTATGTTATTTATTTATTTATTTTATTTTATTTAAACGGTGTTTTTTATTTACTTTTATTTATTTGGTTTTAATTTTATTTAATTTTATTTTCATTAATTTTGTTTATTTTCACTTATGTTATATATTTATTTTATTATTCAGAAAATTATGATACAAGTAAATTTTAAAAATACAATAACAGTAATTAAAGCGAACAAATAAAAAACAAAGGAAAACAAATGGAAACAAAACATATGAAATGAAATAAGATGGAAATAAAAACAAGTATAAGTAAAAAAAAATAAAAAATGAAACAAAAATAAGGAAAGAAATTTAAACTTTAAAATATATAAATAATGTCTCATTATACCAGATTCTGCTCTACCGTTTATTTTCTCATTTAACTGGGCTGCTTATTTGTCTACTTAAACAACTGCTTATCTCCTTGCATAACTTGTGTATTCAATAGTTTCCTTATTTCCTTCATTATTAATTAGACCTCAGAAAATCCCAAGAACTTCCAAATCTTGAAAACTTTCCGAATGATTTTCACAAAATTATATAAATACGTAAATCACAGATGGCATACCGTTCCTTAAGGCATTGACAGTGATCCAGCCTTATCCCTAGTAACAGGAGTCCTAAGCCCAGCTTAAGCCGTGCAAAGGCGCGTCCTCTTCAGAATTCCTTCTGCATGTATTCGTAGGTTGTCACTGCACATGTTTGGCTCGGAAATCTTCCAAGTCTGACCTTCACGTCTAGTCTCTTGGGTGTATAGCCGTCAGAATATGTTCAGGATACACTAAACATTTTTTTTCGGAATGTTTCATGAAACTTGATATGTCTAGAACTATTATGATATACGGGTTAATCGGGAATGATAACAATTACTTTTAAAAACAAAATTAAGTAGGCGATGTGAAACTGAAAGTCCATTTAGGACATAAATATGACGAAGAATTTTTTTAAAAATAGGGGCATGACATACTTAATAAAACTTAGCAATATGGAATAATTAGATAAAATATGACACGGGGCAAATACACAAAACGATTAAATTAAAATGTAATTGCAAATAAAATTAAGAACATAACTTATTATCAGGTACGAAAAAAATTCACATGATAAGAAAAAAAAGTTGTAATGGAGAGAACATAAATAATTAGCACGGGAAAATAAGATTACACTGTCGTTAACAAAAGCATCAGCATTATATTTCTCTTCGGAAAGAACCAAGGCATAATATATTAACGCTATCGTAATTCATACTGCTATGAAACTCAAAACAGATAACGCGCCATTGTAATACAGAGCTCCAAATTATTATTAACAATATATAATCTCTAGCTTTTTTTTTTTTTTTTTAGATATAGGCGGTTTACAAGATTCCATATCATTCTTAATTAATGGTGTCTGTTATGAATTCTATATCTCTTCTTCTTTCGACCTCATTAGCCCTACCGTATAGCAGGGTTGGCCGCTCGAGTCAACTTTCTCCATCTATTTCTATTCCTTGCATATTCCTCCCCCCGTCCCACCTCACCCATATCCCTCCGCGCCACATCCATGCATCTGATCCGCTCACGCCCCACACTCCTCACCCCCATCACTGGCATGTTCTTAGCTCTCTTGATTGGTCCCACCTCCTCTCTTCTCATTACATGGCCATAGTATCTCAGAAGAGCTTTCCTAGCCTTCTCCTTTACATTACATATACCTCACATTCTTCTTATATCTTGACTTTCCCTCCTTTCCAGTAGTGATATTCCAGCAATCCATCTCACCATCCTCATCTCGGTTCTTTCCAACAGTCCCTCCTCTTTCCTCTTAAGTGCCCAAGTCTCTGCCCCATATAATAGTACGGGCCTGATAACTGTCTTATAAATCTTTATTTTAGGCCTTAATGGCATTTTCTTGTCTAAAGCAACACCAGTTACTTCTCTCCATTTTCGCCACGCTTCTTTCACTCTCTCTCACTGCTTTCTCAGTACCTCCCTCCTCTGTTATGAATATTATATAACAGTCTGTAGTTTCAGAACAGGGGGAAATTGGGCCTTCTGAAGTATAATCGGTTTTTCAAACAAAACCAAAATCACCAATCTACTCGTATATCCTTTTCTTAAGGTGTAATGAAATGACAATAAGCTACAAGTATATAGGTTTGGCATAAAAAAACTAAAAAAATTAAAATCTTCATATCAAATGTATTCCTGTTATTTACTGAAACAAATGAAACTTTACTAGGAATACAGTTCATGTCAGGCTAGCTATATAAAATGAAAAAGGGACACAAACATGTGGAGAACTGAAACTGCATTGATGCTACGATAATTAGCAAACTAGAAATAGAACAACAAAAGCATTAAAATCTAAAGAAGAAAAGGTGAAATATCGGCAAAAGATTTCGTAACAAGATCATGTAATAGAAGAGCAAATCAAAATATGCAAAAACTAAAGAATATATCATACGCTACAAATCACACAAGGAACTAAATATGAACAACAAATCTCATGTATATATATATATATATATATATATATATATATATATATATATATATATATATATATATATATATATATATATATATATATATATATAGATTGGTTACAATGAAACCAGGATTTCATTTAAATCCCTGAAATTTTCAAAGAATTTGTGAAATCACCAATTCACCTAGGAACATTTGATCCCCGAGGGGCTAGTGCTAAACACGGCGAAAAAGTGTAGACGAATCATTGTTTCGTCTTGTTTAGTACTAGCCCCTCGGGGATCAAATGTCCCACAAAGAATTGGCGATTTCACGAATTCCCTGAAAATTTCAGGGTTTTCGTGAAACCCCTGGTTTTGCAGTCTTACTGCAACATACAGATATATATATATATATATATATATATATATATATATATATATATATATATATATATATACATATGAATATATAAATTTATATGTATACATATATGTATACACATATATACCGCAATACGTTAACAGCCCGGGTTCGAGGGCCATCTTTATTTTAAAGCGTATCTGTTTCAAGAACAGAATTAAACATCCCACTTTTCTTGGGATGTCTCTGGTAGCCGTGGCTTTCCTCGGATCAGCAGATCCCTTCTCTTTTCGTCATAGACACTCACTAAACCTATCTTTACACAAAGGCCTAGACTTTATTGACAAACTTAACGAAAGTGACTCTGCAAAAGCTACGGTCATGAAATGGAGTGACTCACATTCCCTATGAAAGGAACACATTACTAGAGGAAATACTGTTTCACAAACAAGCATAGACATTATTTTATGCCGAGCAATACTAGTGAATAACCCCCTTGTCATCAAGCAAAGTAATAAGGTCGTAATGACGACAACAAAAGTCATATGGTATGTTAGAGTAAAATAAACACCACTTCCAAATAATTCGTCCTTCCAGGACAATGTTCGAATTCCTGTAGAAAGAAAGATATCATTATATTAAAACCTGCAATTGTGAATGTGCATACATGTTCAAACAGAAAAATGTCTAATGGAGTTAAGTATACCTTAGTTTTACCAGACCACTGAGCTGATTAACAGCTCTCCTAGGTCTGGCCCGAAGGATTACTTATTTAACGTGGCTAAGAACCAATTGGTTACTTAGCAACGGGACCTACAGCTTACTGTGGAATCCGAACCACATTATAGCGAGAAATTAATTTCTATCACCAGAAATTAATTCCTCTAGCTCTTCATTAGTCGGCCGGAGAGTCGAACTCGGGCCTAGCGAGTGCTAGGCCACAACTCTACCGACTCCCCCAACGAAGAGCATAATGTCTAATGGAACATAAAATGGAAGGATTCATTAGGTAGACATCGTTCATTTTCACTGCTTTTCAACCGGGGCTTTTCCTTCTAAATCTGGAAAAGATAAAAATGGCACTGTGCGTTTTTCACTTACTTCTATGGCCGTAAATAACGTATCTTCATACTGGCGGGTTCTTTACACACTGCACCAGGTTAAAACACATCCGCCATTACGGCTCGAGGCAGTCTCTCGAGAGAGAGTCATTGTTCCTCTCATAAGTAACTCATGAGAGATCGCACACACGTGCATACCCCATCGGAGCTGGGCACTTCCGGTGCATGCTGTTTCCATGTGCTCGGACCATGATCAAATAGTTCTCTTGTATCCGACTGCACTAATTCCAATGTCAGCGCAAAAGAACCTGCCGCGGGAGCCACTAACAGGTCATCACATATCTCACTGTTCAAAGACTTAATATATATATATATATATATATATATATATATATATATATATATATATATATATATATATATATATATATACATATATATATATATATATATATATATATATATATATATATATATATATATATATATATATATATATATATATATATAATATATATATATATATATATATATATATATATATATATACTTATATATATATATTTTATATATATATATATATATATATATATATATATATATATATATATATATATTACAATTACATGTACCAGGAAAAGTGACCAGTGTATTGATTCTACTTATATATATATATATATATATATATATATATATATATATATATATATATATATATATATATATATATATATATATACATACATACATACATACATATATATATGTATGTATATATATTGCATGTGTACATGACATTTCTGGAAATAATATCCATACACATGTAGTAATATGTTTACAAGAAATAATTTCCCGCTTCCCCTTCTGAATATATCTCCGTGAAATTTCCAATTTCAGCAAAATAGCATTTCTCTGACTGCTAATGAGATTCGAGGCATAATGACCACGGGAAGAATACAACATTGAAAGTGGTTCGTCTCGATTTTGCCGTGATAAGGAAATATTTTATGGTATATAACTTGAAGTCTGCTAAATTCATTTAGTCTCTTTCTCTCTCTCTCTCTCTCTCTCTCTCTCTCTCTCTCTCTCTCTCTCTCTCTCTCTCTCTTATATATATATATATATATATATATATATATATATATATATATATATATATTTGTTGTGTGTACCCTATATATATAGGTCAGATATATATATATATATATATATATATATTCCATACATATATATATATATCATAATCTCTAATCTCTTACTGCAACTGTTTTAAGAACAGCATCGTGTCATCTTACATCCCTAAGATTCTCCGGTAGCAATGGCCGGCACCTGGGTCAACACATTCCTTCTCTCTCGCGACTCCTCTCACTGAATCTATCCTCAAACAAAGGCCTACTGGAATTAAACACCGAGATATAAAACTAGTCTTTATCTGTAAATTTAATGAAAGTATTTCAGCAAAAGCTACGGTCATGAAACGGAGTGACTCACACCCCCTAAAAGTGGAAATCACAACTAGAGGAAATTCAGATTCACAATCCATCGAATTAATGATTTAGACCAACCATTACTAGCGACTAACACCCTGGTCACCCAACAAAATAAATAGGTCATAATTATTCTAGACCAGAATAAATGTCACAGAGTATGTTAAAAGAACACCGCTTCCAAAATATTCGTCCGTTCAGGACGAACCCAAAATTCCTGTTAAAAGAAATATATCATACATTAAAACCTGAAATGGTGTACAAGGAAAAGACATTTAAAACAGAAAAATGCATAATGGAGAACAGAACGGGAAAAAGCATAATGAAGAAACAGAGGAGTTTCACTGCGACACAAACATGGGTATTCCACATAATGTCTGGAAAAAATATAAGCGTTAATGAGTTGTCTTACTCACTTCCTATGGCTACAAATAACCGATCTCACAGTGGCTGTTCTTATCCACTAACACTGCACAAAGAGCTAATCACACCCAGCCGCAAATCGAAGTCCATAGCCATTGTATGTTCCTCTCATAATACACCATTAGAGAGTGCGCACACTCACTTAATAACCCCTCCCCGGAAGCGTGACGACACCGGTTCAATGTTCGAAGGATCACAACGCTTCAATCAATCTGTCACATGATCAGAAGGCACAAATGAAGCGTCAGATACCCACTGTATCTAATTGTGGAAACCTCCAATGTCAACATAAATGCACCTGCACCGGATATGCCTTTCACAGGCCAGCATATAGTTTGTCAAAAGACTTAATATATATATATATATATATATATATATATATATATATATATATATATATATATATATATATACATATATATATAAATATATATATATATATATATATATATATATATATATATATATATATATATATATATATATAATCATGAAGCTACAAATGTCGTTTAATATCAAATTCACGCTACCTCGAGTATCTCCGATGGAGAATTATCACCGAAGGGGAATTTATATAAGTGATAAATGAACAGGTACCACTGGTTCGCGTCCCAGTGGTACCTGTTCATTTATCACTTATATAAATTCCCCTTCGGTGATAATTCTCCATCGGAGATACTCTCGAGGTAGCGTGAATTTGATATTAAACGACATTTGTAGCTTCATGATTGTATATAAAACCACGGTGTGATAAAAAAAAATATATTTCATATATATATATATATATATATATATATATATATATATATATATATTTGCACTTAACAAGCAGAAAGCACTATGGGAGAGCAAACCTCCACCAACGTCAAAACCCTCAAAGTACATTTCTATCGTCAAGAAATGACTGGGATCCAGTTTAAGAAAAAGAACAACATCCGGTGACCCCTTCTTTGCAACCCTTGCACAAGTATTTATGAGAATTGTTTACCAATATCTAAGGTAACTGTTGTAGGGTGCCATTTGTGTAAAGCGAGAGCCCACCTCCCAAAAGTAACCTTTCTCCCCAAACATTCACAATCCTATCTCTCCCAAATTCCAATCACAATTTACCAGATACAAGAACCACTGTTGGTCAAAATTTCGTAAAAATCCACACGTAACATTTTTGCGTATTTCTTCCTGTAAACAGACAAACAAACGAACAAACGTACCGAAGAAGTAACTTCACTGGTGAAGAGGAAAATAGGAGGATGTCATTCGAGTAAAATTTTGATTCAATTGATTTATGGCTACTAAAACTGGAGTGACCACATCTGTGTTATTCGATTAACTGTGATTAATAGATCTCCTTCGATACCCTGCCACTTGAGAATCAATATTGATGTTGCATGTACAAGCAGGTAATAAGTGATATCAAAATATCGTTTACAGTATTCCTTGAAAAGCGGATGCCTCAAGGAATTTTTATTCAAAAGGTACTCGAGCTACATATCCTTTTTTATGCTTCTTTTACCAATCATCTAAGGTTTCATTGCCTTGCGTCTTCATTTCGGGTAAATGTTTTCTTCGCGTTTTGTAAAAAAAAAAAAAAAAAAAGATGAAAAACGTAAGTCCCTGCCTCAGTTTGGACATTATTCCTCTTTTTTTGACATTGTGCAGGTGGCTGCAAGATTCCTGTGTTACTCACCATCTCTTTATAGAACGGATTAACTTCACTGTTACAACCGTAATTTTTAAAACATAAGAGACATGTCTGCTAAATATAGTGTCAATTCCTCAAATAGTTCCTGATGAGAAGCTATTTAAAGGTTCAGCCAATAGCGATGAAAATCTGAACATATCAGCGACTTTACAAAGGAAATTTTCATTAAGGTAATAAAAATAGATTAGAATTTTGTAAGGACCAATGCTGTCATGCTTGGTGCCACGTAGTTTAATAGGCATCAAGAGAAAAAGATCAAAACAATACATGTTAACGAATAGCTGATGACAAGTGGTTACCTGAACCATCTCTCAGGTGAGCCAAGAAAGAACACTTTGGAAGTTCCTCTACTGTAGCACTATAATGGCGTTCAGTTTCAATGTTCTGTAGAAGTTCATAAGTTCACTGATGCCTTAATGTAACTTTGACCTTAGAGTTCAAGCTCAGTATTCTTTTATTATCGTCCTTCAAAGCCACAGACAATTGAAGTTCAAACGGCACACACACACACACTCTCTCTCTCTCTCTCTCTCTCTCTCTCTCTCTCTCTCTCTCTCTCTCTCTCTCTCTTTCTCTTCGCGGAATCTCAAATGAAGCACTCCAGGCGCATTTAAGGTTTTATGGCAGGAAAAGGGGAGAAGGCGGCGGCAGAGGTGGTCTTCGCCCAAAAGGGGCTTTTAACGCTGCTCAACCAAGATGGACTTTTTCCTCCAATTTTATGCAGTTTTCGGTGCTCCTTGCTGCAGCAGCGCCGTTTCCAAACGCCCTCCCCCCCTTTCATTAGGAGCGCTCGGTGTTTGTAATTGTTGTTGCATATAAGGCTGTTTTCTTTTATTGTTGTTTAATGCGCTCGTTTCCTTTTTATGTCATACCTTTGTTATAAAAAGTACATGACACAATTAGGTTACTTTCCTCTATAATCACGGATTAGAGTCTAATCCATGATTATTATAATACGTACTAGCTATATATATACATACACACACACACACACACACATATATATATATATATATATATATGTGTGTGTGTGTGTATATATATATATATATATACATATACTCAGTAATTGGGTTCAGCTACTTGAAATCTTAGCTTAATGATAAATACATATTGCCAAGACCAGGAAGAACATTCTTTATTACAAAGCTTTCGAGGTATAAACCTCATCATCAGGCTGAAAAACCGACAAGGATGAGAATCAATAAAATTACAATAAAATGAATTGTCATAATAAATCTTCAGCAAAAATACTAACGAAATATAAAATGAACAAGTAAATACAAATTAAAAGGGTGAGACGTAAAATAACGAAAAATTAAAAACACAAGCATAAAATATGAAAATAAAACTATAGTGAAATGTAAACAAACTACCACTCACAAAGTAAAATATTTAACGACCTAATTGAGTACCTACTGAGAAAGGTTACACGATAGCTAGTTGAATACCAGACGAGTTGTTGTTCAATTCCAACATCTTTTAATAGTCAGACTCTGAAATTAAAAGGTCCAGTCTGTTTGAACAAAAGACAGTACCCGAAAATCCAGGTCAGTGAAAGGATGGTCCCAGTGGTAAACTGTGTTCTCTAATGGCAGAAAAGGGTGGTTTGGAAAGGGGAAACCTAGTTCTAATAGAAAGACCTCTGTGTTCCAAAAATTCTGTGTCTGAGCCAGCAAAACTAGATCCCACGTATCGCAGACCACACTGCGAACAAGTGAACAAGTAAACGACACAGGAATTAAGGTCCACAGGCAGAGTAGGCTTCTCTCTCAAAAGTGATCTTATTGTAAAAGGATTACAGAAAACAAACCGGAAACTGATTTGAGGAAACAATGCTTAATATTTCTTGTAACTTTTTCGGACCATATAGCTACTATGACCAAGGTAAGGCAATTTAATGTACTTTACATCTTTACTAGCAGTACTGTACACCGGTCTGGGACAAAACTTTTCATTTAAAAATTTTTCAGAACTTTGTAAAATACAAAAATGGGATATGAGTTTTCAGAAAAGTAATTCTGGAGGAAAACCATATCTTGATGAAATAAATTAAAATCACAACAAACATTGTAGGCTCTATTAATCAAAGTGCAGTATTGAGTTCATCTTATACAACTTTGGAAAAACTGAGGTAATTCAATCCCAAGCCAGTAAAAGTACTTTTTGATAAACAAGGTCTCAAATTTGCCACTATTTCTGTATACCTGTACATCTAAAAATGACAACTTATTATCCTGTTCCGTCTCACAAGTAAAAGAAATGTTAGTGACGAGAATTAAAATATTCAAAACAAATCAACATGTGATAATTCCTTTTTACCTACGGTAATACAAAGCTAATTCAGACATCCAAATCCTTTTTCACAATAACCCATGAAGCAATCCATATACAGGTCAAAGGGAATTTCCATATCCATCTATTTGATTATATAATTTACCATCAAAAGTAAAATGCCATCAGCAGTTGCTAAATGTAATAATTTTTTGTAAGTCTATTTTATTAAGTCCAAACCCTGATAGATGGTTTTCTACATATATTATTAAGAATAATGTCGGTTGTTTCTTTTAATGGATATTGGTGAAAAGAGAGGTTACATCGAAACTAGCCATTATAACATCTTTGTTTTAGATATGTTAAATTCACCTTTGCTGGAACCAAAACTTAGACAGGTTATAACTAAAAGTACCAATTGAGGAAATAATAGGTCTTAAAGGGTTTCTATTTTATGTATTTCACCAGGCTTAGACCCTGAAGCAAATAAAGAGCTATATGTAGCTTCCCAATCTTATCTCTCAGACCTCTAAACAACCTATTTAGTTTGTCTTCTAATTTCAAAATGTGACTCAAATCTACATTTAAAATCCTAAATTTTGTATTGTCAGAGAGTATTTCATTAATTTTATCAAATAATCAGACCTATTCATTAATACAACACCCTACCTTTATCTGGCTTGGTAATAAGTATACTATTATCGTTCTTAAGGTTACGTAAAATATTGATTCTGTCTTTATTTAACTGATTGTCACCCTCCTTTTTCGAAAGAAAGAAAGAAAGAGAGTAGTTTTAACAGATTTGTCTTCACTAGATAGGGATTTAAAGAACAACCTTTCTTTTTGGATTTTAAGTGTTTGTCGTCGATTTTAGATTCCAACGTTGAGAAAAATTGGCTGATGTTAGGCTTACACACAATAGAAAGTTAAGAAATCTCTCGGTGTTGACGTTAATAAGAAAATAGATAGTAGTAAAGTTATTTTTAATTTTTCTAACAGAAATTTAACAACAGATGAAAAGGAAGTTCTTTCTCTGGCTTGATTTTGCTTTGATCCCCATGAAATTCAATTTCTTTAAGTATTTTTTAAGTTTTGAAAAACTATGTTCAACTTTGAGAGGCTGTGACATTTTTGGCAGTGAAACCCTTACTTCACTTTTTTTAGCAAAATTTCCGTAATTGCAAACGATACCTTCAAAAATTTTAATCGAAAAAGGAGGGTGACAATCAGTTAAATAAAGACAGAATCAATATTTTACGTAACCTTAAGAACGATAATAGTATACTTATTACCAAAGCCAGATAAAGGTAGGGGTGTTGTATTAATGAATAGGTCTGATTATTTAGATAAAATTAATGAAATACTCTCTGACAATACAAAATTTAGGATTTTAAATGTAGATATTGAGTCACATTTTGAAATTAGAAGACAAACTAAATAGGTTGCTTAGAGGTCTGAGAGATAAGATTGGGGAAGCTACATATAGCTCTTTATTTGCTTCAGGTCTAAGCCTGGTTATTTGTAATGGTCTGCCTAAGGTACATAAAATAGAAACCCTTTAAGACCTATTATTTCAATTGGTACTTTTAGTTATAACCTGTCTAAGTTTTTGGTTCCAGTTTTAAACCCTAACTTTAGGTGAATTTAACATATCTAATTCTTCCAAATTTGTTAAAGAATTATGCTCTTTCAATTTTAACCAAGATGTTATAATGGCTAGTTTCGATAACCTCTCTTTCACCAATATCCCATTAAAAGAAACAACTACATTATTCTTAATAATATATGTGAAACCATCTATCAGGGTTTGGACTTAATAAAATAGACTTGCAAAAATTATTACATTTAGCAACTGCTGATGGCATTTTTACTTTTGATGGTAAATTATATAATCAAATAGATGGAGTAGCTATGGAAATTCCTTGACCTGTATATGCGGATTGCTTCATGGGTTATTGTGAAAGGATTTGGATGTCTGAATGCCCTAGTGCTTTCAAACCTTTGTATTACTGTAGGTATGTAGATGATACTTTCCTTGTGTTTAAGGAATTATCACATGTTGATTTGTTTTTGAATATTTTAATTCTCGTCACCCTAACATTTCTTTTACTTGTGAGACGGAACAGGATAATAAGTTGTCATTTTTAGATGTACAGGTATACAGAAATAGTGGCAAATTTGAGACCTTGTTTATAGGAAAAGTACTTTTACTGGCTTGGGATTGAATTACCTTTTTTTCAAAAGTTGTATAAGATGAACTCAATACGCACTTTGATTAATAGAGCCTACAATGTTTGTTGTGATTTTAATTTATTTCATCAAGATATGGTTTCCTCCAGAATTACTTTTCTGAAAACTCATATCCCATTTTTGTATTTTACAAAGTTCTGAAAAATTTTTAAATGAAAAGTTTTGTCCCAGACCGGTGTACAGTACTGCTAGTAAAGATGTAAAGTACATTAAATTGCCTTACCTTGGTCATAGTAGCTATATGGTCCGAAAAAGTTACAAGAAATACTTAAGCATTGTTTCAAATCAGTTTCCGGTTTGTTTTCTGTAATCCTTTTTACAATAAGATCACTTTTGAGAGAGAAGCCTACTCTGCCTGTGGACCTTAATTCCTGTGTCGTTTACTTGTTCACTTGTTCACAGTGTGGTCTGCGATACGTGGGATCTAGTTCCCGCTGGCTCAGACACAGAATTTTGGAACACAGAGGTCTTTCTATTAGAACTAGGTTTCCCCTTTCCAAACCACCCTTTTCTGCCATTAGAGAACACAGTTTAGCACAGGACCATCTTTTCACTGACCTGATTTTCGGGTTGTCTTTTTTGTTCAAACAGACTGACCTTTAATTTCAGAGTCGCTGACTATTAAAAAGATGAAGCCGGAATTGAACAACAACTCGTCTGGTATTCAACTAGCTATCGTGTAATTTCATAGTAGGTACTCAATTAGGTCGTTAAATATTTTACTTTGTGAGTGGTAGTTTGTTTACATTTCACTATAGTTTTATTTTTCATATTTTATGCTTGTGTTTTTAATTTTTCGTTATTTTACGTCTCACCCTTTTAATTTGTATTTACTTGTTCATTTTATATTTCGTTAGTATTTTTGCTGAAGATTTATTATGACAATTCATTTTATTGTAATTTTATTGATTCTCATCCTGTCGGTTTTTCAGCCTGATGATGAGGTTTTATACCTCAAAGCTTGTAATAAAGAATGTTCTTCCTGGTCTTGGCAATATTATTTATCATTAAGTTATATACATATATATATATATACTGTATATATATATATATATATATATATATATATATACTGTATATATATATATATATATATATATATATTTTATATATATACATATATGTGTGTATAAACACGCACGCATATAGCCTTCAAAAAGTAGTATGCATTTGCAGCAAAAACATTTAGCACGACGTGTCAAAACAGAAAATCATTTTCGAATGAACCTGGCAATCCTCTTATTGGATACCGTGCAGCTTCCACGATCGTACGTGACTCGATGGTTACTTATCCAATTAAAACTGTTGGCCGACGAAAAATGGCCAACTGGCCACCTGGCCTAACGATCAGGGGAGAGGAGTTTAAGCTAACGATCGTAGAGAGAGAGAGAGAGAGAGAGAGAGAGAGAGAGAGAGAGAGAGAATTGCGTTCTATTCAATTTCAGTTCGTGTCTTCTGCCTTCTCTTGCATTGGACGGTCCTTTCCCCTTTTGTCCTGAAACGTCTGATTCAGGACAAACGTTTTCAGCTGGGTGGTTTTAGTCTTGGTGTCGCAATGACTTTTCTAATTGATTTTCTAAGTCAGTATGCATGGATTCGGAGGGACTCTGGCTGTTTCGAAGGTGAATGCAGACAGTTCCATTAAAGTAAAATTTTTTTTTTTTAATTTGGCGTCAAGCTGTACGCATAATTGTAGTATTTTAAATAACATCCGTAGAAGATGGGATATTAATTCATCAAAGTTTCAACTAAACAGGTATACAAACACACGCAAATATGTATATATATATATGAGGGGTGCGGCGTAACAAGGTGGCAACCACCGCGGCCGAACTGGTTTTTTATTGTGAGCGAGCAGCTAAAGTACAGCAGTATCCTGTACACACACTTTTGTCCCCTTATGTTACTGGCAAAAGGTTCGAAAATCCATGCAAAACAAAGGGAAATTTCGCCCTTAGCGAGTTCTCACTACATCATGTTATTAATACTTGTAATGTAGTCTGTTTTTGGTACGGTAATTGTTTTTGTTTTATAATATTTTCATGGAAATTTTACTCAGATATGTTATAATAATAATTTTAGAGCATTATTAGGATAAATATTTTAGGTTGTTTTCACAAAACATGCTTTAATTGCCGTATGAAAACATTTTCATTGTGTTCATTAACACTTTACAATCTTACATTACCTCACTTTTTGTGGTTGTGGCTGCTAAATGACAAAACATACTATAATGATTCTTGCATATGTAATAGGCGAATAAATTTCAAAATGAGGTATGATTCATAGAAATCGTTTGGCTGGTTTTTTTTATAAGCGTTTTCATAGTTGGCAAACTTTTAAATGCGTTTTTATCATTTTTTAAAAACGGCGCTTGGCACCTTATTACACTGCGCCACTCATATATATATATATATATATATATATATATATATATATATATATATATATATATATATAATACATGTGCCTAAGTATTTGTTGGAAGGGTGTAAATTGCTAACTGCCTGCGACAACACAAACACCCAACAACATTGACAATCAACTGCTTTGATACGCAGAACAGACTTGACTTCACTTGACGCCATGTCATCGATGTTCTGATTATTTTCACTATGCTATCGTCTATCACTTTGTCCACATGACCACACCATCTCTAAACACTCTGGCCCATTCTTTCATCTATTCTAACATTTTTAATATTTTTATGTATCTTCTCATTTCTCAGCATATCATTTCTTCTTAAGATAAATATAGTATGTAATCAGTTCATCTAAAAATTTAAGTTTTTTTCTATCATTAGTATTCAGCATCCACACTACACTTCTGTAAAGGAGTTTTGGCTCAACAGTTCCTTGTTACACTGAAATCTTGGCTTCCGTAGACACCCAAGTGTCTCCCAGTCTTCTGCACACAGTTGTCAGTCTCCTTGCTTTACAAATGCCTTTAAGAATCGAGCTACTAACATTCTTCCATTATTCATGTTAACGGACATAAATTTTCCCCAGTCGTTCTGCTTTCCAAATACCCTTACTCGTGCTCAATTTTTTCCTCAGACATCTCCTTTCACAAACATTCAAACTCTTCTACTAGTTTCTGCAATTTCGTCAAGCAATATATATAATGTCCAAATATATATGTATGCTTTAATTTTAAAAACAAGTCCGTAAAGAATAAATGGAGATACTGCATAATTCAAACCATAACATTAAAAAAACAGAGCTCATAAAAAATACCATTGCCGAACTATTGTGGTGTCATAACATTTTATCTTTATTTTATACTGATGTTTTAAATTGGCGATATCAAACCTCTCATCAAAACTCACGCGCGAATATATTATGTTGGCAAAACAGTTATCACGACATTAATGCTTGATTGTATTGGACTGAAAATGTTTGTACCGGTATTTGGAAAATCATGTTATTTTAATTTTTGTTTGTTAGGTATAGGAGTCTTAGGCTGGTGACGCATTTAAAGAGTATAATTTTAAACAGCTAACCTCGGTGGAGACATTTAAATTCACTAAACTGGAAGCTACATCACCGTAAAATTGAAACTGGAGTATACTCGTACTTCCGGCTGCAGGAATTCGGAAACAGCAGTTATTATTTTCTTGTATTTTCTTGTATGAAGCTGTCAAGTCTGCTGAGAGAAAGAAATAGAGAGAATAACAAGTTTATCCAAATCTAGTCGTTAAAACGGTTTCCTTCTTCGGCATTCTTCGAGTATTGGGTCTCCACTTACAATTTGCCTAACTTTTGAACACAAAAGCTTTGTTCATGTTTTCATAAGTGGATTTCGGATTGTTCTGCAACGCTGAAAACAGAATTGTCTCTTTTATCTTATGTTAACTTTGCGTATCGGCCATCGTTTGAATTTGTTTGAACTTTAGTTCGAGACCCGAAAGTGCCTCTGAATTTGTTTGTTTTGGTTCGAAGTATCCAACTCGATACTATGGTCTGTTGAATTTAAGGTAGAGATAACGGAAGGGGGGAAGAAAAATTAAAATTTTATTATTTCACGATTTAATTTTCATAGCTTTTGCACCGTACAGAAATCTCCTATCTAGAAAATTTACCCAAATTCATTTCCAATTATTGTTATTATTACTATTCAGAAGATGAACCTTATTCATAAGGATCAAGCTCACAGGAGCCACTGACTTGAAATTCAAGCTTCCAAAGAATACAGTGTTCATTTAAAAGAAGTAACAGGAGGTAATAGGAAATACACACAGACGAGATCAGTTATTAGAAAAGAAAAAATAAATTAACAAATAGATAGATAAAGATATTAGTAAATTATTAAGATACAAGGAGAATTGTTTTAGGGTAGTAATACATTGCATCTTCGCTTGAACTTTTGATTTGCATTTAGGTTTATTTATAAATGTTTATCAGTAAAATCACTATTTGGCAGAAACTACCTACGTGTTTCCAATATCATTCAGCGATCCCCATGATTTCCATGTTTGGTATTTTTCTCTTACATACGATCAGTATTTTGATTATTTTCAGAACTGGAATAACATTGTAGAATTTGTTCCCTTCATGGACACAGCTTCAGGCCATTTAGAAATTCCGCCTGGAGAATTCCAATCAGAGTTACAGGCGGTAAAAACTGTCAACGGCGTAACTATAGAACGCGAGAGATAATGCTTTTGTGTATTTCTAGACACTGGTTTAGAATCCTGCAAAGGTCTGGTATACGTTCGAAATTCGTGTAGTTGTTGGTATAGCTTGTATCAGCCATATAAACTACACACACAAACACACACACACACACACACACATATATATATATATATATATATATATATATATATATATATATATATATATATATATATATATATATATATATATATATGACTATAATCACTTTAACACGTGATTTGTTTATCACACATTACCACCGGCGAAAAATAATAAACGCGGTGTAGGTCCTGACTGTTTCGAGTTTATTTCCACGTCAATGGCTTGGAAATAAAGTCGCCGAATAGTACGGGAAGAAAAAAAAACGAAGTACAGTACAAAAAATAAACAGTTTTAAATAAAAAATATAACTGAAAAGTAAAGTTCAGTATGTAATAACGCTCACTTACCTAACCTTGATAATACTGCTCTAATGGTCAAGCAACAAATGTTTTACCCTCTTAAAACGCATTATCCAAACAATCAAAACATAAATACTTCTTTTCTTCTACTATTCCGTGTCGTTCTTCACATCAAGATAATATGAGATTTTTCATAACACAAGGCTATAAACTTCTGATATCCTTCAGGCAAAGAGAAAGAAAGCCTGATCTATTTATTCATTTCCTTTTTACAAAACATTCGCGAGAATTCTTACGTACCTTTTGTGCTTGCGATGAAAAAAGAAAGAAAATGAGAAACATTTTCCATTCGGGTAACGAGTTTTGTGGTTGGCCGAAATGCGAAATATTATCACAGATATCAAAGAGACCGACGTCTCTTTTTACGTTGGAAAAACTCGCGTTAAACATTTTTTTTTCTTTTTTTACGTTGTGAAAGCCTTTGGTAGATGTCTTTGTTTTACGCTTCATAATCTTGTATTCCATTTCCTTTGACGATCCTGCTGACTTTCATCTGTAATTATGCGTTGATAAAGAATGAATTTTCAATGGCAATTTACTACAGGATAGATATTAATAATAGTAATCATAATAATGGAACAGTACCAGATATTTTGTTAGCCAATACCACGTTACTCTGAAGCTCTCTTTGTTCTTTAAATTGATCAATTATTTTCATTTACAAAAAACTTTGATCGGATAATTATATGTTGACAGATCAAAGTGGCAGTTCATTAACCGAGAGCATCAGTGACGTATTTCTTTTTTATTTTCGTTAATGAATGATGTACTTAACTACATTTTTTAAAGTTTCATAATGATTATTAATTTCCCACTAACTTCCAGAAACCCAAAATATAATCTAAATATACTGTATTAGCTAACTTTGTGAGCCTTTGCAATTGAAAAGTGTATTTCCAAGACTTTCAATAAGGACTGTGTAACTGAAAGGTGTATTTCCAAGGCTTTCAACAAAGCCTTTGTAACTGAGAGGTGTATTTCCAAGATTTTCAACAAAGCCTTTGTAATTGAAAGGTGTATTTGTAAGACTTTCAATACGGATTGTGTAACTGAAAGGTGTATTTCCAGGATTTTCAACAAAGCCTTTGTAACTGAAAGGTGAATTTGCAAGACTTTCAACAAAACCTTTGTAACTGAAAGGTGTATTTGCAAGACTTTCAACAAAGCCTTTGTAACTAAAAGGTCTATTTGCAAGACTTTCAACAAAGTTTTTGTGAATGAAGGGTGTATTTCCAACACTTTCAATAAGGACTGTGTAACTGAAAGGTGTCTTTCCATGACTTTCAACAAAGCCTTGGTAAATGAAAGCTGTATTTCCAAGACTTTCAACAAAGCCTTTGTAACTGAAAGGTATATTTCCAAGACTTTCAATAAGGATTATGTGACTGGAAGGTGTATTTGCAGGACTTTCAATAAAAACTGTGTAACTGGTAAGTGTATTTCCAAGACTTTCAAAAAAGACTGTGTAATTGAAAGGTTTATTTCCAAGACTTTCAACAAAGCCTTTGTAACTGAAATGTGTATTTGCAAGACTTTCAATAAGGACTGTGTAACTGAAAGGTGTATTAGCAAGACTTTCAACATAGCCTTTGTAACTGAAGGGTGTATTTCCAAGACTTTCAATAAGGACTGCGTAAGTGGAAGGTGTATATCCAAGATTTTCAATAAAGACTGTGTAACTGGAAAGTGTGTTTCCAAGACTTTCAATAAAGACTGTAACTGAAATGTGTATTTCCAAGACGTTCAACAAAGCCTTTGTAACCGAAAGGTGTATTTGCAAGACTTTCAATACAGACAATGTAACTGAAAGGTGTATTACCAAGACTTTTAACATAGCCTTTGTATTTCCAAGACTTTCAACATAGCCTTTGTAACTGAAAGGTGTATTTCCAAGACTTTCAGTAGGGGCTGTGCAATGGAAAGTTGTATTTCCAAGACTTTCAACACAGCCTTTGTAACTGAAAGGTGTACTCCCAAGACCTTCAATAAGGACTGTGTATTTCCAAGACTTTCAACAAAGCCTTTGTAACTGAAAGGTATATTTCCAAGACTTTCAATAAGGACTATGTGACTGGAAGGTGTATTTGCAAGACTTTCAATAAAGAATGTGTAACTGGAAAGTGTATTTCCAAGACTTTCAACAAAGCCTTTGTAACTGAAAGGTGTATTTGCCAGACTTTCAATAAGGACTGCGTAACTGAAAGGTGTATTAGCAAGATTTTCAACAAAGCTTTTGTAACTGAAAAGTGTATTTCCAAGACCTTCAATAAGGACTGTAGTATTTCCAAGACTTTCAACAAATCCTTTGTAACGGAAAGGTATATTTCCAAGAATTTCAACAAAGCCTTTGTAAATGAAAGGTGCATTAGCAAGACTTTCAACATAGCCTTTGTAACTGAAAGGTGTGTTTCCAAGACTTTCAACAAAGCCTTTGTAACTGAAAGGTTTATTTGAAGTCTTTCAATAAGGACTGTGTAATTGAAAGGTGTATTCCAAGACTTTCAATAAGGACTGTGTAAAGGAAAGGTGTATTTCCAAGACTTTCCACAAAGCCTTGGTAACTGAAAGGTCTATTTGCAAGACCTTCAATAAGAACTGTGTAACTGAAAGGTGTATTTCCAAAACTTTCATCACAGCCTTTGTTACTGAAAGGGTGTACTTGCAAGACTTTCAATAAGGACTGTGTAACTGGAAGGTGTATTTCCAAATCTTTCAGCAAGGCCTTTGTAACTGAAAAGTGTATTTCCAAGACTTTCAATAAGGACTATGTAACGGAAATGTGTATTTCCAAGACTTTCAACCAAGCCCTTGTAACTGATAGGTGTATTTGCAAGACTTTCAATAAGGACTGCGTAACTGAAAGGTGTATTAGCAAGACTTTTAACATAGCCTTTGTAACTGAAAAGTGCATTTCCAAGATTTTCAATAAGGACTGTGTAACTGGAAGGTGTATTTCCAAGACTTTCAACATAGTCTTCGTAACTGAAAGATGTATTTCCAAGACTTTCAGTAAGGACTGTGTAACAGAAAGTTGTATTTCCAAGACTTTCAACAGAGCCTTTGTAAATGAAAGGTGTATTTCCAAGACCTTCAATAAGGTCTGTGTATTTCCAAGACTTTCAACAAAGCCTTTGTAACTGAAAGGGATATTTCCAAGATTTTCAACAAAGCCTTTGTAACTGAAAGGTATATTTCCAAGAATTTCAACAAAGCCTTTATAACTGAAAGGTGTATTTCCAAGACTTTCAATAAGGACTTTGTAACTGAAAGGTATATTAGCAAGACTTTCAACAAAGCCTTTGTAACTGGAAAGTGTATTTCCAAGACCTTCATTAAGGACTGTGTATTTCCAAGACTTTCAACAAAGCCTTTGTATCTGAAAAGTATATTTCCAAGAATTTCAACAAAACCTTTGTAACTGAAAAGTGTATTAGCAAGACTTTCAACATAGCCTGTGTAACTGAAATGTGTATTTCCAAGACTTTCAATAAAGCCTTTGTAACTGAAAGGTGTGTTTGCAAGTCTTTCAGTAAGGACTGTGTAACTGAAAGGTGTATTTCCAAGACTTTCAATAAGGACTGTGTAACGGAAAGGCGTATTTCCAAGACTTTCCACAAAGCTTTTGTAACTGAAAGGTCTATTCGCAAGACTTTCAATAAGGACTGTGTAGCTGAAAGGTATATTTCCAAAACTTCATCATAGCCTTTGTAACTGAAAGGTGTACTTGCAAGACTTTCAATAAGGACTGTGTAACTGGAAGGTGTATTTCCAAAACTTTCGACAAGGCCTTTGTAACTAAAAAGTGTATTTCCAAGACTTTCAATAAGGACTGTGTAACAGAAAGGTGTATTTCCAAGACTTCCAACAAAGCCTTTGTGACTGAAAGGTATATTAGCAACACTTACAGTAAGGACTGTGTAACTGAAAGGTGTATTTCCAAGACTTTTCACAAAGCCTTTGTAAATGAAAAGTGTATTGCAAGACTTTCAACAAAGCTTTTGTAATTGAAAGGTGTACTTCCAAGACTTACAATGACTGTATAACAGAAAGGTGTATTTGCAAGACTTTCAACAAAGCCTTTGTAACTGAAACGTTTATTTCCAAGACTTTCAACAAAGCATTTGTAACTGAAAGGTGTATTTCCCAGACTTTCAATAAGGACTGTGTAACTGAAAGGTGTATTTCCAAGACTTTCAATAAGTACTGTGTAACTGAAAGGTGTGCTTGCAAGACTTTCAACAAAGCCTTTGTAACTGAAAGGTGTATTTACAAGACTTTCAACAAAACCTTTGTAACTGAAAGGTGCATTTCCAAGACTTTCAATAAAACCTTTGTAAATGAAAAGTGTATTTCCAAGACTTTCAATAAGGACTGTGTAGCGGAAAAGTGTATTTCCAAGACTTTCAAAAATAACCTTTGTAACTGAAAGCTGTATTTGCAAGACTTCCAATATGGACTGTGCAACTGAAAGATGTATTTCCAAGACTTTCAACAAAGCCTTTGTAACCGAAAAGTGTATTTCCAAGACATTCAATAAGGACTGTGTAACAGAAAGGTGTATTTACAAGACTTTCAACAAGGCCTTTCTAACTGAAAGGTGTATTTGCAAGACTTTAAATAAGGACTGTGTAAATGAAAGGTGTATTTCCAAGACCTTCAATACGGACAGCGTAATGGAAAGGTGTATTTCCAAGACTTTCAAAAAAGCCTATGTAACTGAAAGGTGTATTTGCAAGATTTCAACAAAACCTATGTCATTGACAGATGTATTTCCAAGACTTTCAATAAGGACTGTGTAACAGAAAGGTGTATTTCCAAGACTTTCAACAAAGCCTTTGTAACTGAAAGGTGTATTTGCAAGACTTTTAATAAGGACTGTTTAAATGAAAGGTGTATTTCCAAGAATTTCAATAAGAACTTTGTAATGGAAAGGTATTTCCAAGACTTTCAAAAAAGCCTATGTAACTGAAAGTTATATTTGCAAGACTTTCAACAAAACCTTTGTAACTGAAAGATGTATTTCCAAGACTTTCAACAAAGTCTTTGTAACCGAAAAGTGTGTTTGCAAGACTTTCAATAAGGACTGTGTAATGGAAAGGTGTATTTCCAAGACTTTCAACAAAGCCTTTGTAACTGAAAGGTGTATTTCCAGGACTTTCAATAAGACTGTTTAACAGAAAGGTGTATTTCCAAGACTTTCAAAAAAGCCTTTGTTACTGAAAAGTGTTTTTGAAAGACTCACAACAAAACCTTTGTTACTGAAAGGTGTATTTCCAAGACTTTGAACAAAGCCTTTGTAACTGAAAAATGTATTTCCACGACTTTCAATAAGGCCTGTGTAACGGAAAGGTGTATTTGCAAGACTTGCAACAAAACCTTTGTAACTGAAAGGTGTATTTGCAAGACTTTTAATAAGGACTGTGTAACTGAAAGGTATATTTCCAAGACTTTCAATAAAGCCTTTGTAACTGAAAAGTATATTTGTAAGACTTTCAATGAGGTCTGTGCAACTGAAAGGTGTATTTCGAAAACTTTCAATAAAGCCTTGTAACTGAAAGGTGCATTTGCAAGACTTTCAATAAGGACAGTGTAACTGAGCGGTGTATTTCCAAGACTTTCAGCAAAGCCTTTGTAACTGAAAGGTGTATTTGTAAGACTTTCAATGGGGACTGTGCAACTGAAAGGTGTATTTCCAAGACTTTCAACAAAGCCTTTGTAACTGAAAGGTGTATTTCCAAGACTTTCAATAAGGACTGTGTAACTGAGAGCTGTATTTCCAAGACTTTCAATAAGGACTGTGTAACTGAAAGCTGTATTTCCAAGACTTTCAACAAAGCCTTTGTAACTGAAAGGTGTATATGCAATACTTTCAATAAGGACTGTGTAACTGGAAGGTGTATTTCCAAGACTTTCAACAAAGCCTTTGTAACTGAAAGGTGTATTTGCAAGACTTTCAGTAAGGACTGTGTAACTAAAAAGTATATTTCCAAGACTTTCAACAAAGCCTTTGTAACTGAAAGGTGTATATGCAACACTTTCAATAAGGACTGTGTAACTGGAAGGTGTATTTCCAAGACTTTCAACGAGGTTTTTGTAACCAAAAGGTTTATTTTTAAGACTTTCAACGAGGTCTTTGCAATGAAAGGTGTATTTCTAAGGATTTCAACAAGGCCTTTGCAACTGGAAGGTGTATTTCCATTGCTTTCAACAAGGTCTTTGTAATTGAAAGGTGTACCTCAAAGTCTTTTTAATAAATTTACCAAAGCAAATTTTCGCAAGAGAGATTAAGTCTTCGGACAAAGCGGTAACATAATACTGAGTCAAACAGTTATTGAGCGCCTATTATTCACGAGTGTGTAATCAATTAACAAAAAGAAACTTTGCATTGCGCTCTTCTTTTCCGCGCGTCATCGTTTGTAGTTGAATTTTTTTAATGATTTTTCATTGTTTTCTTTTGTCCTATTTTCGGAGATTGACGTACCAACGCACGGGTTTGACGCTCATTGCTTGAAAAGTTTTTTAATCCCGTTTCAGATCTCTGCCTTGTTTAACAGTTTTAGCACTTAATTTGTTTTTCCTCTCATGAAAAATCTTCTATCTCGCATCTCATGCTTTTAAAAATTCTTTATTTGTTATCTATTCATTCGAGTTTTGTCCAAAGCCACATCTTTTTATGAATCGGTTTTTAATAATGTTCAGAAAATGATATTTTTTTCAGGAGTATTTCCTGATTTTCTGAAAAATATTTACAAAGAATTTGATCACTTTCTTCCTTTGAAAAACTTCTAAAAGAAACTTAAAGTTTTAAAGTTTTTGCCTTTCGTTCTTAAGTGATTTAAAACTCCTCAAAGCAGAACTTCAGTCTTTGATCTTTCGAAAACTCGGCGATTAATTGCAATTTTTATTAATTCATTCTTGATTATCATTCATTATTTACAAACAGATCTAAGTCTCGTTTTTATTATTAACGCCTTAATTTGGAAAATTCTTAAGAATGAGTTTCAGTAATATTAATGAGAAATTACAAATTTCACTAAACCCAATGTTTTTTTTTTTAAGCTGTAAGTGATATGATCGTTTGCCTTCCATGTATATATATATATATATATATATATATATATATATATATATATATATATATATATATATATATATATATATATATATATATATATACTTACATATTTAGGAAATTCAGCTCTCAGCCCATTAGCTAGGAAGTCAAATTTCACGGCGGCTGGAGGAGACCCCCACTAGGGGAGACAGAATTTATGCGTCCTACCCGAAGTATCGTACGATATTTGGGGACAGCAAGACGTTAGGGCATAAAGACAAGTCAGGATAGTAAATGGGCCACTAGGCTAACCCTTAGTTAGTCTTAACTATAATACCTATTTCCCTTTGACCTTTGTGCTGGCTGTTATTTGCTCTTTCAGATGTACCACTATCCTGTGCTCACTATGAGAATCAAATGGGGAAACTCACTGACCAGGGTCGCTCTCACTCCTGCCGCCAAAGCGCAAGGTCGCTTCACTCTTAACTGCACAAAGTCTGGTGCTCTTCATTCCTCCCCACTCTGGCCATGTGTCTGAACTTCTGAGGAGTGGCCTGAATCCATCTCCTGCAAGCGAGCTCCATGCACAGGTGCAATAAGGTACGTCTTGAAGTTGCAAGTAACTCCAGTGTTCTTTTCCTTTTCCTGGATTTCTCTCAGTTTTCAGTATTTCCAACTTTTCATTCTCCCAAACAAAGTCCCTTTGTTTCCTACAGCCTAGCACACACATTTTCCTTCATGACTTGGTCCAAGCCTGAATTAAGTGTGTTCTCTGATAACAATTAGAGCATTCCCACCATAGTGTTACCATGTGCAATTTGAATCTAATTAATAATTCCCTCCATCATGGATAATTAATTTCATGTGAGAGAAAGTCTTTATGTAAATGAATGCTGACCTGGAATTCTTTTCCAGAATCCTGTTATGTGGTTCTTCACGGTCTGCCCCTGCCCTTGTGAAACAATTGCCTTAGAAGACTCAATTTTCTCTTGCCACGGGCAAGATACTTCTGCAATCGACAGTCTACAAGGGCTACATGTTAGGCCCCTCAACCGTTAACTTTGTGCTAATTAATGTAAAATAATTTTATCAGCCAGTCTTAAGCAGTTTATAAGGTTAGTGCCAAACTTTTATTTATTTGCTAACTGTAGTTACACTTTTTATGGCAAATTGCACATGCCTTGATTGCTGAACCGCCGGCCTGTCCATATTAATTTCTAGTTGCAAATCTGTAAATAAATTAATTTAATCTAACCAACTTGTTTGAAAGACGACCTTCCCATTTTCTTTGAATAGATGTAATTTCAAGGTAAGGCATACTGTTAATTACATTTATTGCTTATGTTCTGAGATCTAGGCGTTGGCCCCTAAGGCAAAATTACATTCAAAATTCAATTTAATTCTTCCAACTGACTCAGAACATAATATATATATATATATATATATATATATATATATATATATATATATATATATACATATATATCTATATATATATGTATGTATGTATATGTATGTATGTATGTATGTATGTATGTATATATATATATATATATATATATATATATATATATATATATATATCTATATATATATATAATAAATATACATTTATACATATAAAATATACATTTATACATAATAAATACACACACATATACAGTATATATATGTGTGCGTGTGTATGTATTATGTGTATATATATGTATATAATATAAATATATATATATATATATATATATATATATATATATATATATAATACATGAATGTATAAATGTATATTTTAGAGGCTTATGCCAAGAGAACATTCACAATAATCATAACTATACCCAGGATGATTCATTACCTCATGACTGACTTCAGGATGTGAAGCGTGGTACCTTTAGTATACGAACAATGATTCGATAGTTTAGTCAAGGGACCGTGATTCATTGATTTAGTAAAGGGAGCAACCTTTGGAAATGTATGCCAACGTTTATGATTTCTAACTTCCTGCCCTCATATCTCTATCATTTTCTGTTATTATTCTTCTTCATTAACTAAAAATTATAGGTAAGAGGCTTATGTCCACCTGAGTACATGCTCAATGATCATCATTATTCTAACAATGATTCATTAACTCTGAAACGTTATACTTCTGGTATACAAACAATGATTTAATAATTTAGTAAAGAGAGCAATCTCGGAAAACGTTTGCAACGTTTGGGAATTTCTAGCACACCCCCTCCACCTTCCATCCACAAACAATGGCCTTCTTCTATTTGGCTTTTAATACTTTCTAATACTTTCAATTTTAATACAAACAATAATTAAACCATTTAGAAAAGGGAGCAATATTTGAAAACGTTTGTAAATTTTTAACCCCCGCCACTGACAAGGGACGTCTTCTATTTTGCTTTTAATACTTGTGGATGTTAAAAAAAAAGAAATTTTCTCAGTCATTAATAAAGACTAAGTCCGTTCATTTGATGCTTGCCCGTTCTTTGCCAAACAATTTAGCCAATTACTTTGACAGGTTTCCGATAGCCAAGCAAACAAGACGCGCGGACATCGAATTTCAATATCTAGATGAATAGTCGTCACTTTCTCCTTGTTCGCTGGCCGCGCCGCGCAGGCGCACGTAAAACAACTGTTGAGAGTTTGGTTTATTAATCAATGAACCAAAATTTCAATTTTGAGGTTTGGGCGATTTATCATAATGGCGGTTGCAGCTGTTGTTACTTGGCATATGTCGAGTAAATTTGTTTTTTATCATTAAGTCATTACTTGCTGTAGCAAACAGTTCACAGTTCTACAAACGTAAGTTTTGGATCAGACGCTATAAATTTATAATGACACATTATGCTTCATTTAGTGTGATGCTTAAGCTGGGTGTTCAAACTTACAAAATTATTCCGCCTTTCATAAATGTCAGATTTTCTAAGGTATGGAGAGAAGGTGAGGATAATTTCCGTCGTACATATTACACCTCTCTCTCTCTCTCTCTCTCTCTCTCTCTCTCTCTCTCTCTCTCTCTCTCTCTCTCGGTAGGCTACACCACGAAGAAGGATATACGTAAGAGGCTTGATGGTAATAACACACATATCATGTGAATGTGACTAGTGATTATTATTATTATTATTATTATTTATTATTATTATTATTATTATTATTATTATTATTATTCCATAAAGGGGAACGTAGCTCGATCAATTTTGGGATTATAAATTTAAAAATAAAAGACTCCGTGGAATATTATTATGGACAATTTTTGAGAAATCCTATTTTGCACGCTCTATTTTCTGCAAACAATCTATAAATAGCAAATGATGATACGTAACATGCAGTATACATCTACGATTTATAACCGAAGAACGAAGGAAACAGCAAAGAACTAGCGTTGAGAAGTACAATGGAAATTCTACTAATAGACCAGACAAACTTAAAGCAATAACAATGATATATAAGGTGGAACTCAGTGGTCTGGAGCATAGTGAGTGGAGCAGTAAAGGCAGGTAAAATGTCCAGAATATCATGGCACATCCATACTTCGTGAAAGTTCAAGAGAGACTGTAATGTTGTAAATTTAAATCCTTTCTCTTACTTTCATTTCAAATTCTTACAAAATAATACATTATAAACAACATATCTATTTTGACGAAAGATCTACACCGACATAACGATGGGCTACTATATTGTTATAATTTCAATAAAAACCAATACAAAAATATTTGGTCCCTAATACTACGTTAGGCTGTCATCCCATTATTATCTTTTTCGTCTTCGTGTTGCTTCCGATAATCGACGTTTATTCAATTATATTATTTAAATATTGGATTATATTTTTTTTTATTTTCTTCTCACTGATTATAATCTACTCTTCTGCTAAGGGCTGGTTTTCATCTCTGATGAAAATACATTCTGTAACCGACAGGAGGAAATCAATCATTATTCAGTCATTATTACTAAAGTCACAGGTACTTTCTCGACAATAATTCTAAATAAGTAAAGAGGCTTGAACCGCAATACAATACTTATAACTAGGCAGACAATAGTTCTACTCCTTTCCTCCCCTCACCCCAACTTGAGTATATCGTAAGGGACTGTCTTTGCAAAAACATTTAACCAAACTCGTATAAACAAAAGCCTTTAAAACGTTCTTGCTAGAGCTACTGGCTCTCGAGAAACTATTTATCTTGCTGTAATTCACTGGAAATATAATGTATCAAAACACCTAGGACTTCAGGTTTTCCAGTCAGAGCCACAGAATAAAAAGATAGTAAAATTATCTATGAAGACGTCCAACTGGAAATCCATAAAATTTAAAATTGTACCTATTTTCCTTTATAGTACAGGCTTTCGGCATCTTTAGAAATGACTTTACTATTGTGATCTAATCTTCAAGGTTTACTTTGGCCTATTAGAAAAGAAATACACAGTACGCGTTTACCAAATTTCGTAAGGATCCGCGAAAAGAAAGAAATATACTACCTTCCCTAAAACGTAGAGCTTACCAGAGTCGTGGCATTCTGAGCATAACGTCAAAGAAATATATCTATCGCTGTTTATGAAAAGACCGAAGAACCCCCTCTGATTAAATCAAAAGATTTACGATCGTGAAAAGAGATACCGAGACGATATCTCTGTGCGAGGAAAAATTGAATTACCTGTTCATTAACGGCGGGCGTCATTTTTCACCCTACTTTTGAATCTAATTCGAGGAATCGGGGTTTCACTTCGCTACCTTCTTAAGGGACCGGGTTTAGAATTAATTGGATTCCAACCCCTGGTAAGGAAGGAGTGAGTTATGAGATGGCCCAGTCATCCTCCACCGTGTCTTAATTTGGCTTTGTCTTTTTCCTAAGCGGTTAATTATTCGTCTCCCGCTGTTTTCCTTCTAATGGGTAATCCTTCTTCGAGGAGAACTATTTATGACTGTCCGAGTCGTTACGAGATATGTGCATTGTATTGTATTGTACTGAGAGTCTTTCTTTCCAAAGGTTATTCATTGCTTACCTATCAGGAAATGTCTTAATATAGTGTCTTTTTTTTTCATAACCTGTATATAAATGAATGAAATTGCTAAGTGTTTCATATACAGGACTTGGATAGCAGTGTACTCAGAGAGAGTACGACTTTACGTACATTAAGTAAAGCTTGTGTTAGAATTTTGTGATAGAAACAATTAACGATTTAGTATAAAATTAAACATCACATCAAGGTCGGAAGGCGTTCTCTGTTTGTTGACGTATCCATGAGAAAAAGGATGATATCTAGGAGAGAGAGAGAGAGAGAGAGAGAGAGAGAGAGAGAGAGAGAGAGAGAGAGAGAGAGAGAGAGAGAAGAAATACGGCATTTAAGGGTATAAGGGCATAGACTTAGGGAATAAAGTGGAGAGCCGAAGATAGTAAAACTTA
>NC_089743.1:43398976-43406476 GCF_040412425.1 Macrobrachium rosenbergii
TTTTTTCTTGGTCATTATGTGTCAAGGGAGTCCTGGCGTTACTGTTTCTGAACATAAGAATGCTAAAGGCGTAATTAATTCAGATTTCGAAAAACCCAACCATTGCAACGTCTGTTTCCATTCATAAATTACCTTCATTTATGTCTAGAATTAAAAGCAATCTCATTTTTAACAGAGGACTTGAATCTCCGAATAAAGTAAATGGGCTGGAAAGTAATAAAAATATATTAAAGCAAATTTCTTATATGACTTCATTTCTTATCATTCTGCCAAATATGACGATTTTATTTCATATTTCGAGAATGATAGTATGAGCTTCCTCACATTAAATGTTAGATCCTTTCATGTGGATAATTTACTGACTTACTTCAGTTTAAATGAGGTAGATGTTATTGATAAAAAAAGAGAAGAAATCTCAAGATTTCATCGGATAATTTCTTTCTTCATTGACAATTTCACCGACATTGATCTCCGTGATCGTTATTTTCTTTTTTTTTTTATAAAAATTTGCGTTGCTTTGTTGTATTTGAATTTTTAGAACAGATCCGATGCGATCATTTAAACAGACTGCACTACGACAGAAATTTTCTGCTATTATTTTGGTGTCACATTCCTGGGTCATCTTTCAACGTCAATTAGGTTGTGTATAGGCGGGAAGAACAGAAGACAGCAGTGAACAATTATATGTTCATTGGATCGCAGGATCGCAGTGAAAGGCAAATATTATATGTTTAGCAGCTAATAACTGCGATCTAAATGACAGTAAATGTTATGTTAGTTAGTATATAACGCTCACATGCTGTTTCTATGGTTGCTTTTGACAGACTGTGAAGCTATGTTGCATGCACTACAAAATACCGCAAAGATTTTCGTTGCCCATGAAGATATTTTGCTAAAAGTATCGAATTTGATCCATAAATGAATAAATCAACAGCTTAAAAAGTCATGTGAGAGTAGAAGAATAAAAAATGAATAGATTAAAAATAGATTTTAAAAATCTGTTTAAGCCAAAATAAAGGACTGAATACGCGATCATTATATTGTATGCATACGCACAAATACGCAAACACACATATACAGGTATGAACATCACACACACACACACGCAGCACATAAACAAACAAATAAGTTACAAGTAGGAAACTACAACAGTATATCAGTCAGTAAGAATAACAATAAACAACTGAATACCCCTCACCCCCCTCCCCACCCCCTGTACCCACCACAAAAAAAATTGAAGACCACTTCAGTCCAGTATCGTATTTAAGTTTATGATAATAATAAAAAAAAGACGGCACCACTCTTTTCCCCTTCTATTTTTCCACCTTTACGGTAGCTACCTTCCTCCTATCAACTGGGCTGTGAGTAGCAATTTTACTTTCCCCGCCTCTAAGTGGGAGTTTCCCCTCGGGTATAATAACTATTTCTCCCAGCGCAGCATGGTCAATATAGTAAATGACCATAAAGAGACTTGCTGTGGAAACTCGACTTGGGGGACTAATTTTTATGTAGATATATTTTCTATAGAGCGAGACCGATAGGCGTGAACTAGGGAGACAGTTGTCGAAAGTCAGTTTTATTGGTTTGAAGTGGTGCGGATGTACACATACAGACACACAAATATATATATATATATATATATATATATATATATATATATATATATATATATATATATATATATATATATATATATATATATATATATATATATATATATATTATTCATAAAAAGGGTGTCACATGCATTTTTAGACGAGCAATTTGGAATAGGATGGGTCTGTTCACGAAATTGGTAGTTGTCTTGTGCTACAGAAAAACTTCCTATGGATAAAGGTATATTTCATGAATAATGAAAAGAAATTACATTTTAAAATTCAATACGAAGAACACATTAGTCCAGCAACTCGAGCTTGTGCACACTCATCCCTGAGACGTTCTCCAGCCTGTCTGTGTACATGCCTCCTAGCATCTACCGGAAACATCAGAAATCTGGACTCATCGCCAAAAACGCCATGGTGCCAGTGTTGTACAGTCAGATTCCAGTGTTGACGGGCCCAAGCCAGACGGTCTCTTTTATGTCGGCGGGTGAGGTTTGGTCCCACAGCACATCTACGGGCTCTGTAACCCATCGCTACCAATCTGTGATTCACTGTTCTGGTACTGGCCTGGTACTTACCGTGAACGTCCTGATGCAACCTGCATTTAGCCCAGATTTCAACCCCATAGAACATTTGTGGGATCAATTGGGCCGTGCAATTAGACAAAGGGACAACCAGCCATCCACCCTTAGAGAATTAGGGCAGGCTCTCTTGGAAGAATGGGACAGGATACCTGCTGAGAACCTTACACAGCTGGTGGACAGTATGCCACGTCGCCTGCTAGGCGTTATTGCTGCTCGCGGAGGTCATACCCACTATTGACTGTAGATATGTAAATAAAGTTATTGTAATTTATGTACATGCGTTTGACTTGCTGATGTGTCTGAGAAAGAGGTTCAGATGTGAAATATGAAAGGAAGTGAACATTACTTTCTTCATGCTAATTTTAGTGCATGGGTTTGTTTGCGACTAATGTGTCCTTTGTATTGAATTTTAAAGTGTAATTTCGTTTCCTAATTCATGAAACATACCTTTCTCCATGGGAAGTTTTTCTGTAGCACGAGACAACAACCAATTTTGTGAACAGACCATTCTATTCCAAATTGCTCGTCTAAAAATGCTTGTGACAATCTTTTCGGCGAATAGTGTGTGTGTGTGTGTGTATATATATGTATGTATATATATATATATATATATATATATATATATATATATATATATATATATATATATATATATATATATATATATATATTTACATAAATGTACAGTATATATATTATATTATATATGCATATATATATTAGTATATGTGTATATATATATATATATATATATATATATATATATATTTCCGTATTTGATATATATATATGACATTACAAAATATATTTACAAGTGTACACGGGAAAACGTAAAATGAAAACAAAGGAGAATACCAGTCTCTCTCTGTTACTGAGGGAAATATTACTCACTCTCTCTTAAAGGAGTGTCTTTCTCTTCTATACATATCATGTATACACAACACATATATTATATCCTGAGTTCCTATGGATTGAATAAACTATATATATATATATATAAATATGATCCCTTGAAATGAGATATATATTATATATATATAATAGATAAAAGAATAATATATATATATAATAAATATTATAAGCCGATGCAAGAGGCAACATTAAGCCAATACGCTATTCCTTTATGGTGAGAAAAAGACAATCACAGCTATAGAAGAATGTATATGGATTCGACGGATATATTCTTTTATTGCTTTCCCTTCAATGAACTTAAAGATAGGATAATATCCAGTCCCTGGAAGAAGTCTGGTTAAATTATTCCGTATAAATGTAGAATTCCATTTTGAAACCTGACGCCTAACTGGATGAACTACCGGAGAAAAAAGCCCTTCTAATACTAGGTACAGGTTTTTGAAGATTATATATACATACTTGCAGGCCGAACTGTTCCAACAGGTCTACATTCGCTTAATTACTAAGGAAAAGTTCAACCAACAGCGAGACAGAAAAAGGTGGAAATGTCATTTGTATTTATATTTATGTTTATTTTCTTATCAAGTCTAATTTAGAAAAAAAACTGAAAAAACTATGTAGTTTCCCCCCCAACCGGGATCAATGCCAAATATTATCTGATATATGATATATCCCTGTTAATCCCTGTACAGTGAGAGAGAGAGAGAGAGAGAGAGAGACGATTCCAGATGGTGAGAGAGGACAATCCCAGAGAAGAATGAGAGAGATATATTCTTTTATTGACCCTTAAAGAGAGATAGATAAATCAGACCCTGAAGAAGTCTGGTTAAAGGAGAGAAAAAAATAGAAACCTGAGCCTAACAGACTGACAATACTGGGGAGAGGTTTTTGAAGATTATATATACATACAGACTGACAAGGACTGTTCCAACAGGTCTACAGGCAGAAGACTAGCAAAAGTTCAGAACAGACACACAGAAAAAGGTGGACAATGAGATTTGTATTTATATTTATGTTTATTTTCAGACAAACAATGAGACAAACAGACACACAGACAAGACAGGCAACCGAAATGAGAGTTATCTGAATGAAAGATCCCTGAGAGACAGAAACAGAGAGAGAGAGAGAGAGAGAGAGAGAGAGAGAGAGAGAGAGAGAGAGAGAGAGAGAGATATTGGTAGACCGGGGAGAGAGACAGATCAACAGACTGACTGACAAGGAGAGAGAAAAATAGAGAGACAGACTGACAAGGGGAGAGGCAGATAGGCAGACTGACAAGGAGAGAGACAGGCAGACAGACTAGCATGGAGACAGACACACAGACAATGAGAGAGATAGGCAGACAAACAATGAGACAGACAGACACACAGACAAGACAGGCAAGGAAAGAGAGAGAATGGAAGATAGAGAGACAGAGAGAGAGAGAGAGAGAGAGAGAGAGAGAGAGAGAGAGAGAAGAGAGAGAGAAAACACATACAGGCGAGGCATAGCCGTGAAACGCCATCACAATATAATCGAGTACTGTCTAATCCAACACACATCTGTTGTCCATCCTCTTAGCCTCTCTGAGACTAAGCCCAGGTGAGCAGAAAGCCTCTGGCTGAGAGGCTCTCGAACCTGCCAGCCAACCTCCCCTTCAATTCCATTTGCTCCTTGCGCTGTTCCGTAGGCCATACTTTCCTCGTAAGTCCTTCTGATCTTATAATACTATGTATAGCACCAAGGGGTGACAGAAGCTGAGTGAGGGAATATACGAGAGATATGTATCCCCAAAAAATTATTTTCTTATTCACTAATTAATTCATCGTCTTCTTTTGTATCATGGAAAAGGGTTTCGATTTTTATTTAACAATTAATTCATCGGCTCCATTTGTATCATCGAAAAGGGTTTTGATACGATGTACAGCAACAATGGGTCAGAGTGAGGGATTAAACGTGAGATATGTATCATCAAAAAAAGATTTTTTCATTCAATAGTTAATTCATTGTCTTCGTTTGTATAATCGAAAAGGGTTTTAATTTTTATTCACTAATTAATTCGTCGTCTCGTTATTAGTCTTGTTTGTCTAAAAATGATCTTATTAGACGATTAATTAAACTCGCTAGTTTGTGCGTTGTTTCTTAAAATAAAAAGCAATTTTCTGAGTCAGTGATTAATGAATAGTGTTCTCGCGAGTGGTGTTTTTGTAACGAAACTCTGAAATAACAAGTGAGTGTTATTTCACCCCATTATCACATTTATCACCAATCATTTGGAAGAGATGACAGGAAATTGATCTCCTTTTACTTAAAAAAGATTTTCTTTTTGATGAGCTTCTAAATTATACATGATCTAGTTTCAAATTTCCTCACTCTACTCATGCATAACTTAACCCTCACTTCAAATAATAATGATCAGAGATTCCTCAATCCACTCCTTTTCATAATTTACAGCCATCAGCTATTACCCACCATTTTCACATCCCCCACCCCCGGCCCCACCTTATGCAAGATGGGCTGGATAAACACTGTTAAAGTGGTGTTAGAGAGAGCCTCAACATCCAGGGAGCTAGAATGGAGTGGAATATAAAATTTAGGCCAAAGGCTAAGCGCTGGGACCTATGAGGTCATTCAGCGCTGAAAGGGAAATTGAGAGGAAAACCTCTCACTTGCACTACGAAACAATTATTAGGAGAGGGTGGAAAATAAGATGGAAGAAAGATAATATGAATGGAGGTATAGCAAAAAGGAATAATAGGGATTGCAGCTAGGGGCCGAAGAGACGCTACAAATAACCCTGAGTAATGCCTACAGTGCACCGCGTGAGGCCAAGGAACTAGAGAATGTGGGTAACATAGAGGTGAAGGGGTCAGCGTGTGGAAGGGAATTATACAAACTGCGCATCAACCTTCTGTGCATGCTCTCTCTCTCTCTCTCTCTCTCTCTCTCTCTCTCTCTCTCTCTCTCTCTCTCTCTCTCTTTGCAATTTCTGAAACGCATACTCACAGCCGTTCTGAATGATGGAAAGATGAAAAAGGCAACACTGAGGCAGTTGACGTTGTCCATTTTTTTTTTTTACCGGGGTTCATCCACGGCTCAGAAATTCAAGTTAGGAATGTAACAGCGATCGTTGCCTTGTCCTTTCTCGGGAGCCACCCACTTATTGAAAAAGATCCTTATGTTAGAGAAAATAAATATTGAAAGAAGAAAAATCCTCCACTCGCTCACTTACCTTCTTTTCACTGCATAAAAAACGACGGAGATCTGTCTCGAAGATTCACCTGCGGATTGAACGAGATATGTGTCAGTTAAATCATGAACTAATCTCAGAAAAAAGGTAGATTTCATCTAATCTATGGACTTCAAAGGATCAATGATTTATAAGCCCCAATTCTCGGTTGGATTATAAATCACCCAATGGGTATTTATAGTCGTTTTTCATGACTATATTACGACTGCAGTCATTTGTTTATCCTTTTTTTGCTTAAAGGGGAACGCGATGAATTATTCAGGTGAATCTTCTAGAGATTTAGAATAGAAGCTAGTCTTCATTCACGTCTGTACATAGACAAAGGTGCATAATCTACGCAAGCTAAAGCTTATGAACAAGAAGTAAATTATACTATTTATGTCAGTGCAAATAATGTAAAAAAAAAAAAATTTCCTATTTGCCTTATTGCAATACTATTATTTTTAGAATATTTCTTGAAAGCAATGTGAAGGTTAATATCTAAAGGTATAATGACGAGTATGTAGTAAAAATAGAATACGATATGCTGAAGTAATGCCAATAAAGAAGTAAAGAATTACCTGCTGAAATAATGTCAATAAAAAAATAAAGAATTACCTGCTGAAGTAATGCCAATAAAGAAGTAAAGAATTACCTGCTGAAGTAATGCCAATAAAGAAGTAAAGAATTACCTGCTGAAGTAATGCCAATAAGAAAATAAAGAATTATCTGCTGAAGTAATGCCAATAAAGAAGTAAAGAATTACCTGCTGAAGTAATGCCAATAAAGAAGTAAAGAATTACCTACTAATGCCAATAAAGAAGCTGTGTTTTTTTAAAGTGGTTGGAAGTAATGCAATAAAGAAGTAAAGAATTACCTGCTGAATAATGCTAAGAAAATTTTCTGCTGAAGAATGCCAATAAAGAAGTAAAGAATTACCTGCTGAGTCTGCCAATAAGAAAATAAAGAATTACCTGCTGAAGTAATGCCAATAAAGTCTTACCTGCTGAAGTAATGTTAATAAAAGAAGTTTTGATTTAAGTAATGCCAATAAAGAAGTAAAGAATTACCAACTAAAGCAGCTGTGTTTTTTTTACGTGGTTGGACAAGAAAAATCTCTGCCGAATCTATTTTGGAGAACGGAAACCTCTGCGAGTCTGCTTTTCACTACTGTCGAAGTCTCACGCATCCTTTT
>NC_089743.1:43411476-43416476 GCF_040412425.1 Macrobrachium rosenbergii
GAAGTGGTGGTCTATAATTACGTGGTTTGTGGTTGCTTTTAATGCGTATGAGACAGACTATATTTATTGTTTATTTATAGTAAACTGCTTTGATTTGTCGTGCTGGACTTACTTTCATTCTATTTGTTTAATTATTATTATTATTATTATTATTATTATTATTATTATTATTATTATTATTATTATTATTATTATTCAGAGGATAAACCATATTCGTAGGGATAAAGCCGACTGGGGCCACTAACTTGAAATTCAAACTTTCAAAGTATATGGTGTTCATTCGAAAGAAGTAACAGAAGGTAATAGGAGATACAGAAAAAAGAGATCAGTTGTTAAAAAAGAAAAAGTAAATTAATACATTAATAAATAAACAGAAAAATGTAAGTAACTTATTAAAATACAAGGAGAGGGTTTTTGTTTTACTATAACTGCAACGCGTTTAATTGTTCCACTTTCTTTGCTGGGAAAGTTTTGTATTTATTTTCTTTGTTGCATTTGCCTTATCTATCTGAAATTCCTAGAAGAAAAATCTAAGGAAAGAACGGGCATAGGTGTTGATTGCAATTATCTATAAATACATCGTCTCATCACACTCGGGAGGATGATAAATGAAAACAACAATTACAATGAACGTATAGTAACCACGTACTGGCTTTAGAATAAAGGCTATGGACCCCACCCCACTTTCATTCCTAATAATTCCAGCGGAGAGCCCAACTTTCTTAACTAGCGTCAAGAGGGAATTAAAACTAGAATAAAAAATTTAGGCCAAAGGCCAAGTGCTAGGACCCATGGGGTCTTTCAGCGCTGAAAATAATGTTGAAACAATTGTTAGGAGAGGTTGGAAAGTAAGATGGAAGAAAGACAATATGAAAAGGTTTGCAGCTAGCGGACGAAGGGACGCTGCAAAGAACCTTAAGTAATTGCTACAGTACACCGCGTGAGTTGCACTGGTGGCACTAAACCGCCCCCCCCACCCAACAATACAGGGTAGTGTCAGGAGGGTTAACATAAAAGTCTGTCTAAATCACAGAACTTCTCCTCTTCGTCATGTTTCGTCCTTCAGGTTTTTTCACATTCATAAAATCTTCGTCATCAAGGAGAGTCTGTCTTGGAGAGTGCAACGTAAACAAGAGAGCGTCCTTTAATGCATCAGTCAACAACACCAGAGGGATTTTCTTCAGAGTGACAGGGATCCCACCAACAATCAAAAGTGGGACTCGTGAATTCGTCCTCTATATGCTTTTTAGTTTTGTTTCTGATATTTTGAGGAAGTGGCAATTTTTCTGGAAAGTATGTTCATGGTCCAATAGGCTGATGTATATTTATTTTAAGTGACATATATATGAAAAAGTCATAAAAGACAGCTGAACTACCGTAGATTACTTTAATGAACGAAGATCATTATAGCTTTTTATTCACAATGAAAATGTAACAGCTATTAGTTAGGATTTTGAATTAACAATGAAAAACCTTGAACAGTCACCTTCTAGGAAGTATTTCACACCTAGGCTAGGTAATCAGTATGTCTGTTTAATTGGCTTCTAAAGATCCTACAAAAAATAAATAAATAATTGTTGCAGTGTTTCAAGACATTCCTCAGTTCATGAAACAAAATGAAGTGCATTTTCCATTATTACTTGGTAAACTTCTTTTCAATTTGACTTTAAAGGGAATTTCAATTCCTGTCAACTGAGATCAAATAAATTCTGTAGTTTTTCACATATGAGATTCTAGAAAAATTTCGCAGGGCTAGAAATGGAGTGAAATAAATAAAATTTATGGATAATTTGCATATATTTTGTCCTGTGTCTTAATCAGATGTACTTAAACAGCATTGGGCGTCTATGAAAAATCTCTCAACAAATTTTCTGAATTTTCCAGAATTTTTTTCCAGTATCAGTATTTCTGTATTATGAATGTTTTTTTTTCAGTATTTTTCTGATTATATTTCAAACTGCCATCGTAACAGCTACGATTGCATAATCTTCTCTCAGTTTTTATCGTATTTTTTTGCCTATCGTTGTTTGAAAGTTTCACTGCTGTGGTCATTCTCGGGAAAAAGCAAGATTGAGGCATCAAAAATTACCACAATACAGAGCTGTTCAAGTTTCAGGCAATGAATAGGTCCTCGAATCTATTAAGGTGCATATAAGGTGGTATCAGTGATAGTGTCAGAGTTGGAGCGTATATAAATGCATAACTATATATATATATATATATATATATATATATATATATATATATATATATATATATATATGTATATATATATGTATGTATTATGTGTATATATGCATATATATATGTACAGTGTATATATATATATATATATATATATATATATATATATATATATATATATATATATATATATATATATATATATATATACATACATAACGCTTGCATTGAAATACACTCGAACTCTTGCATTGTCACTAACGTAAATCCCCTTTTTATCGTTCGAGAAAAATATTCTTTCTATTAGTCTACAAACAGAACTTGTTACTGCAATGATTCCGAATGAAGCTTCACGCATTTGATCTGAAAAAATTACGAGCAGTAGTAAATAGGAGAAAAATAATAACAAAAGAATACCTTAAAGGTGACTGATAAACACCGTCCAACTCAGACCCCGTAAGTTTTCATCCAAAACGCCGAGCAAATCGAAAACTTTGATCAACAGCTGACACTCAGAGACCAACTTCTTTCAAGAAAAATACAAAATGCAAATTATTTGGACTAGGTTCCCTTATTTCTTACGACTGTGGTCTCGTCACTATTTCCGGCAATAAGAAGAGCAACGCGAATGTTCATTTGATTTTCTAAATATTTCTAGATTATATGGTTTTAGTGTACAGTCTGAAACTTTGTGTCGTATGCTCGCCCATGACCCATATGATAGTGTATAATATCAATGACCTTTTATACACACATAAATACGCAAACAGATACACACATGTATTTATACATATACTGTATATATATATATATATATATATATATATATATATATATATATATATATATATATATATATATATATATATATATATATATATATATATATATATATATATACAGTATGTATATATATATTATATATATGCATACATATATATATATATGTGTGTGTGTGTTAAATGGCCTATCCCCAGGTCAAATAGGGCCATCTGGTATTGCTGCATCTGTTTTAAGAACAGAATCAAGCATCTTACTTTTCCTAAGACGTCTCTGGTAGCCGTGGCCCCTTGCATCAGCAAATTCCTTCCCCTTTTCCGATTTATCTCACTGTATCTATCTTAAAACAAAGGCCTACTGAAATTAAACACTGACGCACAAAACTAGACTTTATTTGCACATTAACGAAAGTGATTCAGCAAAAGCTACGGTCATGAAATGGAGTGATTCACACCCCCTGTCAATGGAATTCATAACTAGAGGAAATACTGTTTCAGAAACAAGCATATTAATAATTCTATACCAAGTAATACTGGTGAATAACACCCTGGTCATCAAACAAAGTAATAAGGTCATAATTATTCTAGACCACAATAAATGTCACATAGTCTGTAAGAGTAAAACATCACTTCCAAATATTCGTCCTCTCAGGACGAAACCAGAATTCCTGTTGAAAGAAACATATCAATATATTAAAACCTGAAATGTTGTTGATTAACATACAGATTCAACAGAAAAAATGTACGATGGAGAACAAACAGGAAAATGCACAGAGGAATTTCACTGCAGCACAACTGGGTCTTTCTATCAAATGTCTGGAAAAGATACAAGTGTTCATGAAACATGGTACTCACTTTCTATGGAGACAAATAACAGATTTTCCAGTGGCGATTTTCCCACACTTCACCACTAAACAAAACAGACCCAGCTCTTAATGCAATCCCCCTGCAAGCGTCTATCCCCCAGATAATATACCGTGGGAGATCAGACACACACACACGCATACCTCACCGGAACCTGGACACTTCTAGCGGCATCGGTTCAATGTTCGAAAGATCACACTGCCTCCATGCGCTTGGATCGTGACAGACCCAAATGCATACGTCAGATCCCACTGTTCAACAGTGGAAACCTCGACGTCGACACAACCGGTATCTACGGCGGATGTGCCTCTGCTAAGCTGGCACATAGTTCGATAAATACGTAATATATACAGTATATATATATATATATATATATATATATATATATATATATATATATATATATATATATATATATATATATATATATATATATATATATATATATATATATATATATATATATATATATATATATATATATATATATATATATATATATATATATATATGTATGTATGTATGTATGTAGGTATGTGTATATATATGAATATGTATGCATGTGTACATATTTATACAGTACATACGTGTGTGCGTGTCTGTCTGTGTGCGTATTCACAGCATCAGATAGGGTAGTTCCAGAAGGTATGTGTGCGAGCACACGATACAAAGCTTCAGACTATATACTAAAACCATATAATCATGAACTATTCCAAAAATCCAGAAGCAAACGTATTTTTCTTATGTTTGTCAACAATAGCGAATCAACCACACGTGTAAGAAATAAATGAACCCAGTCCAAATAATTTGCCCCGCACCAAGCGAAGAGGGTGGATGGCCAAACACTGACTCCTCACGAAATCTTATTTTTCTTGAAAGAAGTTGGTCTCTGAGAGTCTGTCTTTTACAAGTTTTCAATTTGTCCGGTGTTTTGGATGAAAACGAATGGGGTCTGAGGCTGGACGGTGTTTACCAGTCACCTTTAAAATACTATTTTGCTATCATATTTTCGTATTTAATGGTGCTCACAATATTTTCAGTTGGAACTTGTTAAGCTTCATTCGAAATCATTATTATTATTTTTTCGCATTTAATGATGCTCAAAGTATTTTCAGTTCGAAAGTGAGAGGCTTCATTCAGAATCATTACATTAACAATAACTGTTTTCAAGCT